>NW_028296339.1:0-72881 GCF_964197995.2 Scardinius erythrophthalmus
GTCCCCAGGACCAGGATTGAGAACCACTGATCTAATCTACATCTCCTTCCCTCTCCCCTCACCCCCTCTCTCTCTCATGCTCAGATGATCACCTGATTTCACCCAAGAAAATGTAGTTTAATGTGAATGATTATCACAGAGTATATTCATGTTTGGTATCGTTTAAAATGTCACAGTGCGACTGGTACAATTCTCTCATCTCAGAATAAGTAAAACACAAGGTAATAAGGTTTTTGAAGGTTTATGGATAACTAGCATTCAAGGAGGGGTTGATCTCTCAAGCAAATGGTCACGCCCCCCCAAGAGGTGCTACAGTGTACCTCCGAATGCAAATTTACTATTGTTAGCACATATTTACATGTGAAAGAGGTCTGGCTTTTTAATGGAGTACAGCAGGGAGATCGGGGCCTTTTCTGTATTTCAGATCGGTCCGTGAGGCTGAGAAATATAGATCTCTCAGCCTCACGTATTTCTTAATGTTGGGTTTGCATCTTCTCTCTATTCCAGAGCATTTGATGTTTTGTATCAATTATCTTTGAATTGATTATGAAATTGGCATGATACATTTACCTGACATAATAAATTGTTACATTTGATCATTCTAACTGACTTTGATATTATTTCCATTGAAGAGTTAAATGGAATAGTCAAACATTCACTCATGATTAATGATCCACAGATATCAGTAAAACCTTTTCATTTATGGAGTCAGATGAAATAAACGAGAGAATACATAACTAAATGTATTGTAAATTTAACCAACCAATACTTTGAATGAGAACAGAATCAGAATCAGAACACGTGATACCTTCCCCGTGTATTGGCGAACCGGCAATCGGGCCAATATAGCGGGCCTTAAAAACATAATATACTTGAATTAATGTACAATACTTCAATGTCGCTCACACCGACAACGCATAGTATTGCGTGCATCGCCACGTCGCGTATCAAAAACTTGGACGACACATTTGGCTACGCATCGACGCATAATGGCGGCTGAAGCGTAGCAATGCGTTGTCTTGTGGACACGTATGCGTACTGATACAAATTTGAGGCGATCACTGGCTATGCCTCCCCCACCTTACTGGTGCCCCCTCAAAAAACATAACGGCATGACTCCAATCTCTTACCTTTATAGCCATTTTATAGCTATTATGATAACTATTATGAGAACCGCTGGGTCATGTCTAAATAAGTGTCAGATGTTCTAGAACAGGCCCTTACAAAAATTGTTTTATTATGGTCAAAGTGTAGTATCCATGGCTTTTTGCCAAATTGATTACCATTTGTACGCTACAGTTTACTACAAATACCATGGTTAAACGATGGTTAGTGTAGCAAAACCATGGTTAATTTGTGGTTACCATGGTTTAACTATAGTAACCATGGCTTTTTGGTTTTATTTGTAGTAAAACCTTGTTTAATTTTCAGCACTTTTAATGAATTTTCAATTTAGATAAATTTTCACTGTTGTTACGAACCCCTGTTTTTGAGATGCTCACTGTGAAAGGGGTCAGCAACACAAAAGGAGACGCGAGGCCAAGAGCAATTTAACCATTTATTATAAGATTAATACATGCTTGTACAAACTCACATCTCTCATTCATCTCTCTCTACATGTAACAATAACACTTAAACAATACCAAAGTCAACACTTAACAGACACTGACAAATAGATCAAACCAAAAGAACATCAAATAGAACACAGCTTGTCTTCAACGGCTGGCTGGGCATCATGACGCGCACGGGATTCACCGCTGCATGTCTCATTCTGGTTCTCACTTCTCTTATATACTCTAGCAGGAGCCATTAGAGCAACAGGACACAGGTGTGCAGGGGGCAGAGCCTAACACTCAGAAGAGAAAGACTAATCAGATCACAAACAAATACACACAAAATTCAAATACAACACATATAAGGCTTAGGCCGTAACACTGTTTATAAGAATCTAACTGTAACACTAACCTTAACTCTAAGTGTGGATTATTATTTTTTCTTCACCAGATTGTTAAGTGCCAAATCCTCAAGGCAGAGTTGGAGATCATTGGAGTGTCAGAAGATGACGCTTTGATCATCCTTCCGGACAGTGAATTGGAAGATTACACTGTACCAAGTCATTTTTACTCGGGCAATATTAAGGACTTGATACAGCAACTTCCAATTTCATTAAAAGTCATCATGTGCTGAGACTTCAACACCAAGAGCAAGTTCAGACCGCGGATTTAATCGAGGCGGCAGAATCCCTGTGAAACAACACTGAATGAGGCTTAACATTAGTTTGTGTCATGATCATTGACTTTTATTTTGATTGTTTTGTTTTCTTAACCCTTAAAGGGGCAAGCATAAATAAATTTGATGGAAAAATTATTCATTGCTATTTTTGCATGTATCTAGACTAAAATGACACAGTTCATGCATTTTTTCCAAAATATGACCATTATTTTCTAAGTTACACTCTGTATCTCCCGAGATACATTGCCCATTTAGAGTAACATTTTGCAATGTATTCTTTTTTATTATAGTTCATATGACAACTTTTAAAACATTTAATGAACAATTAATTAGCAAAAAATGTTCATGTTCACAACATTAGAAATATTGCAAAAAACTGAACTTTTTCTCCCAAGATACATTGCCTATGTAGGATATACATTTACATGCGTTGCAACAAGAACAACATGCAGAGCAGTTACATTTTCAGCTGTTGGCAAAACAATGAAAATAGAATCACTTAAACTGCCCAGAACCAATCCACTGTAAATGCGTTGTGAATACAACAACATTAAGAGTAGTCTCATTTTCTAAGACTGGCCAAACAATTAAAATTGTATCACTTAAGGCAATATCAACTAGCGCCTTAAGTGATGGCAAAAACATTTTTTTTATATGCTAATAATAATAAGACACCCTATTTCGAGGAGGGAGTGAGTTACTTTTTAAAAAATGTAACCATTGGAATTAAATATGGGCGACAAAATTTATATTTTGGCCAGGGCAGCACCACTAATTATCAGTGAAGAGGAGGAAAAGGCTGCCAGAGACGCCCTGTGTCCTCCATCACACCCAGTCACAGGAGAGGAAAACATCTTTTCCCGAGCAGACTACCTTTCCCTTCAAGGACAGGTGGAAAAAGTGAGTTATTTTAATGCCATTATTACTGAATATCTAAAAATAGGTCCATCTGCATTCCTCTGGTGTTTACATGATGATGACAATAAAGAATCAGGTTTATTTACTCGCCCTCATGAAGGTGCAAGCCTAAAAGCATATGACATATTAATAATATATTTTTAAAAGTATCACATCAAAGTTGGAAATTAATCAAGATAACTGAGACTCTTTACAAAAAGGTTTAATTTTTCCATTGGCTAGAAACAATATTAAAATTAGTAAAAATAAAAAAAAATAGCTGAACCATAAAAATAATACTCACACAACTATCTAGACAACTCAACCACGGTCCCAAAGCTGCATGATTTGACCTGAATGACTTACCCCCTAACACAACGTAACCATTGGGCTATTATTCTTCAGATACAAGCGCTGAGGATGGCAGAGGTCCAGGGAATCCCGGTGCCCAATCTGGATCTGTCTCTTAGGTGTGGACAGAGGCTCCTGGAAGTTTCCCTGTGGAGGGAGGAAGCCTTGTGTGAGCTCTTCCTCGGAGATGAGGTACAAGAGCTCACACACCTCAAGGTGTTCGTCTGGGACAGCGGACACGGGAAACTCAATTCATCTAATTACACCACTGTGAAGGTACACAATGCAAAACACATTAGCTGCTTCTCTAGAATATATAGAATATACATATTTTTTAAATGTGTCCAATAGTCAATGCTGTTATACATCTCTCTTTCATATATTAATTTACAAGTGTTATGTTGGAGTCAGACCATTAAGTAAAATCAGACTTGTGACTTTATGACATCAATTACCGCTTAATAAATTATTAAACATGCGTTACTTGTAGTCTAACAAGAGCCTAAAGCACTAGGAGCCAGGGGAAGCTCTTGCTGGATCATCACAGGCAAATGTTCACTTCAAGAATGACGACACTGCTGACATGATCTTATCGCTAACATGCATGAAAGTTATTGCAGGCACATAATCAGCATCATTTTCCATATCAGGCTGATGACTATCATGGCTGCTCACTCTCCTCTGTGAGGACTTCACGGAGTTCAGTGTCCCGACTGACCTCTACCAGGGCAGTGTGGAAGAACTCGTTCACCAGCTGCCGGTCCACCTAAAGATAAAACATGTTAAGAAACTAGTAATATCAGTTAATTTCAAGCATGAAGAATAAAATCATTTTAATCAGTATTAGTTCGTTATTAATTTTTTGTTCAATTTATTAGTTAAATCAGTTTTCATTAAATAACAGTAGTTAAGTTATTTTTCATTTAGTTGTAGTATTTCATTTAATTTGTATTAAGATTTGTTTTTCTTACTCTGTTTATGGTTTCCTTCGTTTCTGATTGTGTTCACGTTTGTTCCTTTGGTTACGTATTATCTGCATCTGTCTGTCATTATGTTAGCCTTGTATTTATAGTCTAATCCCTGTTATGTTTAGTCCCTTATTAGTTCTTGTTTATGATAGATGTGCTTGTTTTCTATTTCTAAGTGTTCTCGTAGGATGTATTTTTAAAGACTGTTTATTCTAATCTCTTGTTGTACGCTTCTTTGCAATCCCCCCATTACATTACAGTTTGTTTGTTTTTGAAAAAACTAAAACGAAAGAGAGGCCAGGACAAACAAATCGGATCTAAAGAGTTGTGAAACAGTGTGGACGTCAATAATTTTAGATTCCAATCGCATACACAAATAATCAGATTTGGACTTATAAGAAGTGAACATAGCCTAAAGTTGATGATACACTGGGCAACTTTTTGAGCAATGTTTCTGGGCAGTGTTGCTGTCAATGGGCAACCAGGTGAGAGACAGCGCCCACGACCCATCTGATAGAAATTTCCCAGCAACACTGATCAAACAGTTTCCGCAACAATGCTCAAAAAACGCATGATTACAAATGTGATATTCATTCGATGCAACAGTTTGATAAACAATTATTTAATATTAAGTAACTAACATTTTAGACACAAGGAAACTAAAATAATTGCATAAAAATACAAAGTATTTTTGCTTTCTGTTTGCTTTCTGGGCTGCACATTGGTGTTTCATTACTGAATGAATCAATGACTCGCTGCTTCGTTCATGAATAAACCATTTGAATGAATCGGTTGAATCTCAATGATATTTTTATTAGTGATAATAAAAGTTACTCATTGAAGTTTAATTTCGCATTTAAAGTATAGTTTACATTTTTATTTCATAAATAAATATTCAACATTATATTTAAAACAAACATTATGAATGAATTATGCTATTCCAGATGCTGTATTCACTCAGCATCGCAAAGATTAATTTTGATACTGAATTCCTCAGCTCTATTGTGTCTTGTTTCTCTAATTTACATTTTTTATTAAATGTAAGAATTTGATTCATAACAAAAGATGATGCATAAATCTAGCACAGCATTCCCAGAATGGTTGAAGCTTTTATGATAGCAATTTTTTGTAGCAAGTGTAGCATAAAATACTTTACGAATTAGTAAATAATCAATTGTAGTAGCTCAACTATAATTTTGAGTAACTCACTTAATTTGGATTTATCTAATATTTTGTATCTATCTATAGATATCTAATCTGTCTGTCTGTCTGTCTATTTCTAATCTATCTATCTATCTATCTATCTATCTATCTATCTATCTATCTATCTATCTATCTATCTATTTATTTATCTATCTATTAACTACTTTAAACTTAAAACTACTTTAAACTATCTGGTCCGGCTTTCTCAAGTCAACTTAAAGTTTGTCTCAACAAACTTTTTTATCTAGTTGTAATTACATTATGAATTTCTGTGAAAGCACAGATGTTAAGGCACATGCCAATGGGTACAGTATAAGCTCAGCTAACACGCTAATGAGATAGCTGGATGCTATGCTACAATGTAAGCTAACAAAAAAAAAAACCACTAAGAATGAGAAATGTTTATATAAAATCTATAGCTTTGGTTATATACTAGTATATGAAGCATACAAGTTAAAATAAATTAATGGTCCTCATAACGTAGTTCTAACGACTTTTGATTTTGAAAGTGATTTTGTCTGATTTGTAACCAGGCACTAAAGTGATTACCCATAAATTGTGCTTGCAATCAGCTTGCTTGGGTCCTAAGCTGGGACTCAACTCTTCACCACACCGGCACTCAGGCAAAGAGTATAGAAGCCCAAGAGGCGAAACTCAATAGAACGCTCCATAGCAACAGTTGCTCCCATGACGCGACGGCGCGGCCGCCATTATGGACTGAAAACTGAAGGAAAACGCCGAAAAATAATGGGAGTCAATGGCACTGAAAAACTTAACATAACAAAAACTTAACATAACTTAATTTTTTCTGGCCGTCATATCTAAATATGAAAACAATTTAAAATACATTAATGAGGATGACCGACGTTAAATGACAGAAAATATACGTCTATGTGTTGGTTATGCATGGCCTAATTACCCTTAGGAAAATAGTATTTTGGGACAAAATATTACTATAGAAGTAGGGGTGTGCCGGTTTCAGAATTGGTGATGACGGTTATGACGTGAGTCAAATGTGACGGTTCATAACATAACCGTCGGCCGGGGGGGGGTTGGGGGTGTTGCGAAGGTCGTCTGTTATAGGACAACTTAGTTTGAATAAACGAGCAGACACTGATTAGCTACTTGGTCGCCTATTAAACAAATAAAATTAATATCTCAACATCCGCACCAATGTTTTTTTTTTTTTTTTTTTCAAAGCCGCAGCCGCCCGCCATCCGCTGATTGTTTTGCGGTCTATGGACGACGCAATGCTCTGCTGATGCGAGCCGCTAGAAAGCCCTTGTCTGTTCTAGAAAGGATGCAGCAAAGATATTTAATGCTAATGTATGAGGCATAGGCCTACGCTGAGTTTCATTCATTTACGATGAGATGCGCTCTAGTTCACAATGAAATGCAATGCAAGTGAACGCTGCGCGCCTGCGCCTGCATGTCGCGGTTATTATATTGTCTACTATGTTTTCTTTTTATTTATTAAATAGGCTACATGAAATTGGTTGATGAAACATTTATTAAAATTAAGATACAATTTGTACAAAACGAAATTCGTTTTAAAGAAAGGCTTTCTACAAAGCAAAACTTAATGAAGTGGTAAAAATCATGTCTGATGATTTACAAAACTTCATTAAGTGGTAAAAACCATGTCTCCCGAAATATTGCGCATCTTATGATCCAATCTTTTATTACAATTGTTTTTTGAGCTAAAATGTAATACACATCATATATACACACACTGTATATGTTTCGTTTATCAAACATGTTTGGGGCCAGTCAAGGGCTAAACTGCACGATCACGGTTATGATACATTTGTTATTATTGCAAATGTTTATTGCTAATGTTTATTATTACAAATGTTTTCCTTTGTTTAATTAATCTCATAATGATGGCACATCACTATATCATAGTCGTAGCTTTTATTTCTATCTCAAATGATTGGCGGTAGGGGGTAGGCTACTTGGCAAAGAATCAAATACAGTTGGAAACTACGTAGATCACTTATAACACAGACTGTTAACAATTGTTTTTAATTAGTATTTAAACATTCTCTATGATAAAAAAATGTTTGTAAAAAATATTTTAATAACACGGTTTTGGCGGTTATAGAGTTCTAATGACGGTGTTCAACTATAACCGTCGGTCTCACGGTTATATACTAACCGTCACACCCCTATATAGAAGTACTATAAGACTACCATAGAAATACTATAGCCGCTCTAGGATATTATAGAGGTATTACAGAACATAACATACTTCTGTGATTTTCTGTAATACCTCTATTTTAAAGCTGCTATAGTATAATATAGTAGTCTTATCGTACTTCTGTAGTATGTCCCAAATTACTATAGCCTAGTATTCCTATAAGATTACTATAATATTTTGTCCCAAAATAGGCCTACTATAAGATTCCTATAGTATTTTTTAGTAAGGGTATGTCCCCCACCGAATCTGCTTCATTAGCCTACCACTTACGGTTTGCAAAGATACAATTATAAAATTACTGCAAAACTTTAATCTATTAATATTTATGTTCTATTATGCATTTTCCTTGTTATATGACTAACAGAAATTCATGAAATAATATAGGCTAGGCAGACACAGTAATAAAAGTAATAAGATATTTATTCAAATGTTGATTTTGAAATTAGTGAACATCACCATATATGTGATTTGGAAAAATTAATAAATAAATAAAATTATAAATTAACATTTATAAAGACAGTTAATATTTTACATAGAATATCACAAAAATATTAACAACTTGTTTTTTCAACATCTTCAGTCATAGTGCACACAGTGAACGTTTCAATGGGAAGAACAAAAACAATCTGTGAATGTCCTAGTACAGGTGGAAAGGTACAAAAAAAAATGTGCAATCTAGCAAGTGCACACATGAACTATAAACACCTACTAAAATGGATTTTGCCATTGACTGGCGATAACGATTTCAGCAGCTTTCAGTCCATAATGGCGGACGCGCCTCCGCAGTGCCATCTACAGACTGTTACCCATAACACAACAGAGTTTCGCCTCTTGGGCTTCTATACTCTTTGACTCAGGGTGACGGGCCTCCAGGCGAATCCTCTATGGTCTCTACAGGAACATCTTGAGGCCGAGAGAGTTTGAATCAAACTCCTGTATCGTGGAGTATCATCTGGAAATAGCATGATCGTTCTTCTGCGAGTAGATTATGAGGAATACACCGTTCCAGATGCACCGAAGACCTTTGCTTATCATCATTAGCTTGTCTGAAGTCAACGGGGAGCTGCACTTCCTCACAGATGACTTTAATGCTTTTACAGGATCGTCTGAGCTGTTAACAGAGGCTACTATCTCTCAGCTGCCTTTGAATTTAGAAGTAACTCACAAATGTTGAAAGGACTTCTGTTGATAATGAAATGTAATTTTAGTTTGACGTGATGGCATTGATGAAGTTCTAAAAAAACACAGTAGCATTAGTTTCTGTTAATGTATATGTAATTTAAAATACTTTAAATAGTTTTTATGTACAATTCATTCATTTTATTATTTTATCCTGGAAGACTGAAAAGTGAAAGGATCTTAGTCCCCACTCCAGCGCTTTGAGTCTCAGTATGCACTTTATGTGTATGTTTTACCTTACACAATTATTAGATTACTACAGGAATAGGTAGTGTAGGGTTTCAAGTGAGAATGGCTGCGTTCCAGTCCAAAATAGTCATGCCCTTCTCTCACTAACTTCCCTCTGACTTGTTCACTCGGATGTACGTCATTGCTTACGTTGCACGAGGCCCACTACTGGCGGAAACTGTGGTGGGCTGAATTGGAACGTCCTTTATCACTTGGAATCAGCTGTGGAGTTGATTTATTATTTACTATTTTTCCCTTTAACAATTTGTTTAATGCAGCATCCGAATGTGTTTGGGTTGTTTAAAAAAAAAAAACTATAATATATCAGAGTTGTGGTGGTGAGATCTGTGATGACGTCACAATCCTACTGCATTGTGGGACAGATAGGTGCCTCGGTCAAAATCGAGGGAACGAGGGTCTGTCCATATAACTTCCCTCGTCCATTTCACAAAGTGGAATACACTTCTAAAAGATGGCAGGGATTCCCCCGAGGGGAAGTGCTTAGGGAAGTATTTCTACTGAAATTATCTATTTAAACAGGATAAAAAGGAAAGTAACAAAAAGGTACTGAGATTCTCTACTGAGAAGAAACAGTTCTCTAAGATCTCTTGTTTTCTTGGTAAACCTTCAAATGTAAACATGTAAACCTTCAAGACACTTAAAAAAAAAACCTCAGATATAAGTTTCCCCAAAATTAATGTCAATATTAGGGCACAAACTGATTTACAAAACAACGCTGGATGCAAGGTTGCTGCACACTTTTTAAAAAGTAAAATTTAATGCTTTAAAAGACCTAAAGAAATTAAAATTAATACCTTAACATATTAGGGGTGTGCAATATTGACAACAATATTAAGTTTGTTGATAATAATTAGATTATATTTTACTGAATGTGTGTGTGTGTGTGTGTGTGTGTGGCAACCCAGCTATGGGGTTAGATTTCAGTCACAATTCTGCCCGCGCACGATCACATTTTGAGCGTGCAAAATGGCATTTCGCACGCGCGTGAACTGAGTTTTGCGGAGAAATGTTCGTCTCGCAGATAAGAAAATATTGCGAGCGAACGAAAATCAATTTTGCATTTAAAATAAGTATTTGGATGTGCGCGGACGTTCTCTTTCGCGTGTGCAAAGTTTCACTTTCTTGCTCCTTTCATACCAGCCGTGAGCGCTCTCTAAGCGCAGACAGTTCGCTTGCTCAACACAACCCAGCGTTACAATATGCCATAATTCCAGCCAATCAGAGATAAGACTGCTAAATTCTGATTGGCTGGCTTGAAAACCAATCACAAGACTCCCTGCATTACCGACTGCGGAAGAGAACTAGTGCAGTTGAGTTTATTATTTATGAAAAATATTCAAAAACTTCACTGTAATTCACTGTATTGTTGGCAATTTCAGTTCACACATCACCGCTGTCCTGATGGTTATACTACAAGACTTATTTTGTATAAATATTGTTTTGCGTATTTTTTATGATTATTATTTATGAAAAATATTTAAAAAAACGTCAATGTAATTCGCTGTATTGTTGGCAAATTCAGTTGACACATCACTGATGTCCTGATGGTTATACTACAACACTTATTTTGGGAAAAATATATATTTTAAATTATATATACAATTGTAAATGTATAATTATTATGATTTTTATGAAAAATATTCAATAACATAACTGTAATTCACTGTATTGTTGCCAAATTCAGTTCACACATCACTGCTGTCCTGATAGTTATACTACAAGACTTATTTTGGGGAAAATATATTTTAAGTTGTATATACAATTGTACATTTATGATTTTTTATGATTTTTATGAAAAATATTCTAATTTACTGTATTGTTGCCAAATTCAGTTCACATATCACTGCTGTCCTGATGGTTATACTACAACACTTATAGGCAAAATATATATTCTAAATTGTATATACAATTGTAAATGTAGAATTATTATGATTTTTATGAAACATATTCAATAACTTCACTGTAATTCGCTGTATTGTTGCCAAATTCAGTTCATACATCGCTGCTGTCCTGATGGTTATACAACACTTATTTTAGGGAAAAATATATATTTTAATTTGTATATACAATTGTAAATGTATAATTATGATTTTTATGAAAAATATTCAATAACATAACTGTAATTCACTGTATTGTTGCCAAATTAAGTTCACACATCACTGATGTCCAAAGTTATTGAATATTTTCATAAAAATCATTAAAAAAAATCATAAATTTACAATTGTATTTACAACTTAATTTTTTTTTTTTTTTTCAAAATAAGTGTTGTAGTATAACCATCAGGACATCAGTGATGTGTGAACTGAATTTGGCAACAATACAGTGAATTACAGTAAAGTTATTGAATATTTTTCATAAAAATCATAAAAATTATACATTTAGAGTACAATTATATACAATTTAAAATATATATTTTATCAAAATAAGTGTTGTTGTATAACCTTCAGGACAGCAGTGATGTGTGAACTGAATTTGCCAGTGAATTACAGTGAAGTTTTTGAATATTTTTCATAAATAATAATCGTAAAAAATACGCAAAACGATATTTATACAAAATAAGTCTTGTAGTATAACCATCAGGGGTCCGTTCTTCGTACGTCGCTAACTCACTTAGCTGGATTTGATTGTTGGCGATTTGGCATGATCTTGGATTGTTTGGTTCTTCAACGCTCTTCCTGGACTTGCTGTCATAGCAACATGTGCGCAAACTTAAACCTGCTCGGGAGCAGGCTTATTTCATGTTAACAGGATTAGATCCCGGCTTCATAAGCGGAGCTGATACGGAAGTCCAGCGCAGCGCGATAGAGCACTTTCTGAGATATATATTTTTTCTCGTGATTCGTGAGATTGTCGTTTTTTGTCGTTTTTTTTTTTGTCGCTTTTATGTTTAAAAGACAGTTTTTTTTTATTATTATTTTTTTTTTTTTTGGCATTTCCAAGCCACTTAAGACCCAATGTTGTAAAGCAGTGTTTTTTTTTTTTTTTTTAGGCTATCATAATTTTTTATGAAGATCATACAATCATGACCATGCCGATTACAGATGTCACTCAGGCTTCACTAACGTGATTGGTACCATAGACTAGGCTACCATAGACTGCCATCAAGGCCTCAATGAAGGGGATTATGTGAACAGAAAGGGGGTTCACAATGTAAATGTGCAGCCCAGTTACTATTGTGATTCTTAATATTCCAGATTAGTAATATTATATCAAATAAAAAAAAGGCAGTTGACTAAAATCTTCCATATCACAAAAGTGAAAGCAAAATGGCCAGGATCTGTGCATGACTTAAGAATTTTCAGAGATTCACATTTATGCACATTATTTGAAAGTGGTAAGAAAAGTTCCACAATTAAATATCAAGCTCACTGTATTACATACACTTATGCTGATCCTAACAGAACTGCATTTTTCATAGGTGATTATGACATGTTCCTGCAGACAGGTGTTTTATGACCCCATTCCCTGACCCAAACCAGTTACAATGCAGCTTTAGCCAGGACAAGGGCACACAATGAAATGAACTTTGGCTAACTAAAGGGAAGAGTTCAGTGTCTGAAAAGTCTGAGGGTTGCACACCTGTAGGCCTATGTCTCCTCTGTCTGTGCAGACTCTTCTGTAGCCTTTCTGTAGATGTGGAATCCTACAACTTATATTGCAGCCATAAAGCATACAAGTAAAAATGAAGTAAAGTTATTTATGCACTTGCAGGTAGGCTAGTTCCTCCATATGACAGTTATCTGAGAGGCTTTATTCACTGTCCAGTGCAATGGAAACAAATGGACATTACAAAGTCTTATATTTTCTTTCCTTTGGAAAGTTAGAAAATGTCCACTTACTGCACATATTTCAGCCACCACTTTCTTGGGAACAGATACAAGTGTTGGTGTATTATGTAAAAGTGCACAAAAGAGGGAAAAGTAATGTCATTACAATGAACTACACTTGGGAAAAATATTTTTACATTAACATAAGTTTATTAGTTTTCACTTTCACAAGTCAAAGCAATTCATCATTACTCAAGATTTAACAGTTGAAATGACTATACGGCCTTAATTTAATGCAGCAAAAAATATTTTACAGTGTAGGCTACTAAGATCTTTTTTTTTTCTCAGCCTTTTTCTTGGTTGCTTTTATAAACAGAACACCATTTATTTAACAGTGCCTTTTATAAAAGAAACTATATAACTAAAAATTAGGCTACCATTATGTAGAATATTTTTGTACTTCACTTTTATTTGTTCCCATGTTCTAGTGTGGTGACTCTGACATTACAATGAACAAAGCTATTATGCAATTATTAAAATACAAAAATATAGGCTAATAAGTGATAAAAACATCTAACATGGCCACTTCTAACGGATTTAAATTGTCTGCTACTTTTTGTCAGCCCTCTCTCCTGGCTTTGGCAGACTTTGAGGTGTTCCTTGGCGTTTTGATTAAACATTAAAATTCCGAATAAACTTCGACTATTAGTTCTTGCTCTGCTGAGGAGAAAATCTGAGCGCGCTCAGAGAATATCTAAAAGGCGGGCTCTGGCGCGCTCTTTGGCCACGCTGAACAGCCAATAGCAGCGTTGCTGATCAATGTTTCTACTATCGATACATATCCCCTTTTAAACTTAGCATGAACGCGCAATTATCTCAGATAACTCAATCCAGCTATACTAATCATATCCGGCAAGTGTGTTCGAAGAACCGAGTTAGCCAGATCATGAGTAGCACGATGATATCATCTTGGATGTCTCATTTGATCTCGGATGTTTTAAGCAACGTACGAAGAACGGACCCCAGGACAGCAGTGATGTGTGAACTGAATTTGCCAACAATACATTGAATTACACTGAAGTTTTTGAATATTTTTCATAAATAATAAACTCAACTGCACTAGTTCTCTTCCGCAGTCGGTGATGCAGGGAGTCTTGTGATTGGTTTTCAAGCCAGCCAATCAGAATTTAGCAGTCTTATCTCTGATTGGCTGGAATTATGGCATATTGTAACGCTGGGTTGTGTTGAGCAAGCGAACTGTCTGCGCTTAGAGAGCGCTCACGGCTGGTATGAAAGGAGCAAGAAAGTGAAACTTTGCACACGCGAAAGAGAACGTCCGCGCACATCCAAATACTTATTTTAAATGCAAAATTGATTTTCGTTCGCTCGCAATATTTTCTTATCTGCGAGACGAACATTTCTCCGCAAAACTCAGTTCACGCGCGTGCGAAATGCCCTTTTGCGCGCTCAAAATGTGATCTTGCGCGCGCAGAATTGTGACCGAAATCTCACCCCATACCCAGCTAACACACAATGTAACAGTTACGTAATGTATTCATGTAGTCACGCAAAATGACATCATGACTTTACGTAAACATACACGCCACTTTCACGTTTGAGCTATCCACGTGTATGTCCACGCTGTCATCTTCCGCGTGTATGTCTACGCCGTTAAATGTCAGAGTGATTCCGCGTGAATGTCTGCGCCGTTAAATGTCAGAGTGATTCCGCGTGAATGTCTGCGCCGTTAAATGTCCGAGCGAAACGAAGCAAAATGTTTATCTACATCTGGGGAGCATATTTTTTTTACTAGGATGGTACTCATAAATGGTATTAACCCCAGTGACGGGTAGGTTTAGGGACGGGGTTGGGGTAGGTCATATATATTTATTAGGGGTGTAACGATTTGTTTTAACAACGATTCGATTCGATTTGCGATTCATGGTTGTCGATACGATTCAAGGACGATATTGGTTCATTTAGAATGATACGATCCGAAACGATTCATTGACTTGAAATCGATTCAATGACTTTTTAGCCAAAAATTCTTGTAAGGTAATCAGGTATCAATTATTTATGGATATAAACAAACAAGTAAAACACAAATTAATGTCAAATGCATTCACATTTTATTTTAATAGGTAGGACTGAACAATTATGACAAAAATGATAATTGTTGATTATTCCCTTGAAATTATAATTGTGATTATTAATTCCGATTATCACAACATTGAATGATGTTTTGAATAGTTTGGCTATGGGACCCACATTTCCCCATGGTCATCAAGCCGCGACCCACCTTTTTAGGAATTGTATAGGTCTATTATAATACATTTGTTTACACAAAAATTGTTGACACAAGTTCTGTCCCCCTTTACTTAACAAAAAAAAAAAAATAAATAAAATATGACAAATACTGATAAAAAAGTAGGCACTGCGAGGTTAAGCTATTAAATAGCAGTCCCAAACTAGTTTGTGTTAATACAATCTTGGTATGAGCCACCACAGTCATATAAAAATATACAAAATAACCAGTAAGTGGCATTTTGTTATGGAAACAAACAACAATTAGGCTACCATGGTGATACACAATACTTGAACTGGTAAAGAAACATGGAATCTGCTCCTGATAAATAGCAACACACATGACGTACCAATAACGTAATTTATTGGTATTTTAATTTTATTTCTTAATTTACTAATTTACGGCGTTGCATTCTCGTATGACTTAAAGGAGAACTCCGGTCAATTTTAACATTGAGCTAATTTTTTTGTACATTTGGAGGGCTGTCAATACAGAGAACAACGACAAAAATCGGTGTTGCCTACACCGTGTTATCCTCTTTTTAAAATTTGCACCCTGTTGACTTCAATGGGGCAAGTTTAAAACCTGCTTTTAGCCTCTTAACATCCTTGATGGGTCATTACAAGTGCACAGCCAATGTGAGTGATTCCTTCTGAGTGATCACGGGTGAATCTGACTGCAGTAGATGTGAAAGATATTAATAAAAATTATGTTATTTCAGTCAGCGCACATACCTGTATTTACTTCCTGTTTTCAGTCGAAGCCATAGTAATCTATTGTCGAGTTCACGCGCGTGATCATAGATAACTAAACCGTGTGAACTCGACAATCATTGGTATATAAAGATATTACCATCAGAATCTATTGGGACCAACAAAAATCCTAACCCAAAGTAAAATAAATGGAAATATCAAAAATAGCCTATACAAAAAATAACACGTATGTAAACCTCTTACATTTTATGAAGGCCCTTGGATATTTGGGACTGGCTCTGAAGTCCGTCCAGGAATTCCCTCAGCCAAAAATGCTGCTACACTGCTAGACACTGGATGCTATTTAGTTATTTAATATGTCACATGTTTGTAAAGTCAGGTAAGCCTACACCCATGATATGCTCAAGCTTTACTTGACTGAATTATGTTTTATATTTAATTTTCAGTTGCTGCCATGTTCTTTTAATGCCTGCAGGATTCCACCTACATGAAAATTAAAATTAGGTTGAATAACACACTTCACCTCTGATATTATAAGAGTTGGTTAAGTTACTTGTATTACTAACTACAAATGACATCTTCAACAGTGTAATTAGATTAATGTAATAATGACTATCTTTAGAAATTATTGGTCTACTTATTACTAATTACTAAATCCCATATAAACCTCAACCACTTGAACATTATAAGGAGAGACAAGAAACTGCACTTTTAATGCTTTCAAATAAACAATATACAATTGCATGAATTATTCTTGTATTGGCCAAAGTGTGTAGAGGGAGAAGGTTACATTAAAAATATAACTTTTAAAAATGTATGTTAAATAGCCTATACAGAATTGTTCTATAGTCTAATACAATTACATCAGATTTAACTTTAAATTACAGAAGAATTAAGAGTAATCCCTTTAATTAAATGGGACACACGACTTGTTTAAATACATTTATCAGAGCTGCCAGTTTAGCTTGGAGTGAGTAAAAAAAAAATCTTGCATCACTATGTGTATTGTGAAATGTTGTCACTAAACCCAATACAAATCTGTTTAGTTACTAAAATGTTCTGACAATCACAAGTCTTGAAGTATTGTGAAGTCTTGATTGTATTGTGATTGTCTGTCAAGGCTTGACTGTGAGCGTGTGAGCTACCCCTGTCACACGCTGGTAGAGACTTCTTCACTTACCTCACTTAAGACAGAGAGACATAAAAGACACGCCATCCATCATTTTAGAATAAGATAATAACAACAACAATAATATATTTCAATAATAAAAATGCATCTTACTGTGACTTAATGTCTTAGTTGTTGGGGGGTTGTTGTAGGTCTCTAATGCATTGTTCTGTGTTAATGTATTTCAGATGTTATTGCACATAATCATTAATCAGAGCTTTTTTAAAAAACTTTTTTTCAACTTTCATTGAATTACCACTGCCCGTACTCTGCTGAAAACACCTAGGCATGTGGCAACCATTCAAATATCTGGAATGGAATATTTACATTATCCCCTACATCAAAAGTGACTGGACTACCTGGAGAAATACGCTGTTGAAGAGCTGCAAGACCATGACACCATTAACTTTAACACCATTTCAGTGTTGATGGTCTACCATTATTTAAGAGTTCAGCGAAAGTCATGCGGCCTGTCCTCTGTGCGATTCACCTCAATCCCATTGTTGTTTTCCCTACAACATTAACTTGTGGAAACAAACCATAAATGTTCTCCGCATAGTCTGCGATGCTCCAGCAAAAGCTTCTGTCCGTGGCACAAAGCTGTGCTCTTGATATAATGGCTGCGATAAATGTGACCTAAAGGGTGAATGGTTCGACAGAGTCACCTTGCAGGACACTGAAAACCTCAGGCTAAGAACAGACGCCTTATTCAAAAGCCAGGTTCAGCCCCGGCATCACAAAGACAGCACACCACTGGTCCATTATCCAATGATATTATCAAAGGCTTCCCCATTGATTATATGCATCAGTCATGTCTGGGGGTGATGAAAAAGCTGCTGCACAGTTGGACAAGTGGAGCGAGAGGAGTAAGGCTCTCCAACACTCAAAAGCAAGTTGTAACGACTTCAGCTCAGAAGTGAAATTCCATCCATATTCAGTCGCTTGCCTCGAAGCCTTGATGAGGTGGAAGGCTATAGAATTTCGCCAATTCAAGCTTTACACGGGCAAGCTGGTGCTGAAAGGAATCCTTGGCGACGACATGTATCAATATTTTCATGTCCTTGTTAGTGTCACCAACTAACTAGTGTCCAGAGGCATTCAGAGTACGCAAGAAACCTGCTGCACTTCTTTGTCTGTAGAGGACGAGAGCTCTATGGTCAGGAGTTTATTGTGTATTATACTGTACAATACTCTATAATACTCTCTCTATTGAGTGGAATAAATTCTCTTCCAGACACACCAGACAGATCTCAGCTTTATTGGTGGGGCCAATCCAGGAGAGTGTGTAAGGAGGGTCATGCGGGCAGTGGCAACCAACAATGTGTGGAGCAACTACAGTCTGCTCTGATCAAAACATCAGTGTGCAAGTTATCACACGTGAGTCAATGTTCAGTTTAACAGAGATAAATGCAGAAGTAGTAACAAATTTGACACCGAAATAATAAATAACCTTCCGTTTTTTAATTTAATTAAATTAGTGTGATTTGTATAGTATGACAAATTAATATTATTCATTATTTAAATTCTACATCTTCAATTGAACTGATAAAACAAGCATGAACAACGTACTTAGAAGGTTGTTCTGTTTAATTCCAGATGCCGCCATGAAATGTAAAGCTGGTCTTGGAGAGAAGGACATAGAAAGTTTAATTCTCTTAAACGTACCGGCACATATAAATAAATGTGTTAAGATATGAACAGCAGAGACAAGAGATCACTACAATGTCCTAAAGTTAAAAGCCTATCCACCGAGACACAAGGAGAGACTCTTACAAGGCAGGTTCAAGGCCACCCACTCCAAAACCTCCACCTGCTATGGAAAGGAGAGCCTGAAGCGGTAAGTTAAATATTTTGCACACAGAACTTTAATTATATAATTGATAATATAATTGACTATTTGCTTTTATAATTCCCTATTTTTTTTTCCAGGTGTGTGCTGGGGCAGGGGTCAGGTCCTGCGCAATGGCCCAATATTAGCCGAATTGTAGAGGCAGCCTTAGGCTGTTTGCACGGAAACGATCTGAAGAGAAAACGCAAAAACGGCGTTGCGTTATCACTTTTTTATTCTGCGTTTAGACGAGCGTTATGGGCGGGAAATCTGCGTGCATATGGTGACGCAAAAGTGAGTGAAATACGATGTAGTATGCTCTCCAGGCGGCTAGGTGGCAATGGACCGGTGATCGGCGCATTCACTGTCTAGCAGACTTTTGCGTTTTTACCCTTTAGACGGGAACGCGACGGTGGAGCATTTTTAAGATTTCCACTCTGGAGGGTGATTTCACTTTTTTGCGTTTTTAAGCCCCCAAAAACACCGTCGCCGTCTAAACGAAAGGCACATCTGAAAATATTTTTACGTTTTCACCCCCGAGCGTTCTCGTGTAAACAGGGCCTTAGCTTTGCTCCATTCATCCAGCGGGGAAGGTGAAGTGGGGTGTTTCATTGAACCGCTGGACTGCCATTCTACATGACTACCAGGCCATACGGAGGTTGGTCAATCAGCGGACACTTTCTGTCTGGTAAGTAGTTTCTTTTTAAAGCCAGCTAAAAGTAATTTTACAATCCTCATATTCTGTTCATCCTATTAATTGTGCCATTTTAAACAGGTACAACAACTACAGGAAGAAGCTGGAAGCAGACGTGCTGGCTCTGAGTGTGCTCTTACCTCAGATCAGCATGGTGTCTCACACCCTGCTTCCTGTAGCCAAGCAGAAGACGTCAGTGCCCGCTGCACCTCAATCAGCACTTCCACCTTTCCCCTTTACCGTAAACCCTGACCTGTCAGGTCAGGCCATACCACGTGGGCAGCGCCATCCTCCCCCCGCATCAGCACCCGCTTTCTCTGCTCCACCGCCAGGAACACCCTTGAGCAGAAAAACTTTGTGGAGGAAGAGGAAGGCAGAAGAGTTTTTAGTGCAGAAGCAAGGGCTGCCACCTCCACAGCAACATGTACGAAAACATTACACATGTAGTCGATGTGGGCAGCCCAGAAAAAGAGAGTTTGGGCACACCAGGGTGGGCAGCTTCTTCTTCTGTGCCACAGCAGAGGGAAAGACTGTGGAAGTTTGGCTGCAGGAGAAGAGAAATTAAGAAAATCCTTCATTGTAAATAACTGTTTATTTGTAAATATTGTAAATGTCCTTTATTTATATTAAGTAATATTTATTCTCATTTAATAAAAAACATGTATTTATTCCAATGATTGTTCTTTATTTCAAAATGTTGATCTGTCTATGGTGCGCAGGGCCGGCACATACAGTACACACACGTTTATTATGTAAATACAAACTTTTATTTTGGATGCAATTAGTCGTGATTAATTGTTTCACAGATATATATATATATATATATATATATATATATATATATATATATATATATATATATATATATAGTAATATTGTGTGCTCTGTCATCTGTAAGTTGCTTACTAGCTGCATTTTTTTTGTAAATAAACTTCTACATAATTATATTTGAGGTACATTTATGTGCAGACATCGTACTGTAGATGATGCTTGCTACAATTTAAATAGTGTATTCCCGGATTCTCTCAAGGACTGCCAACGTTTCATAAGGATATCTCTCTTATATACCTAACATCCCTTTTTTGATAAACTGGCAGTCAAGACAGGTTTACCTAGCAATCACAACAGTACCTACAAATCCATGCAAACACTGTGCTGTGTGAGACAGGGAAAATGCTCACCTTAATCCTTATATTGATCAGATGCTGAGGGCAAAAATTATAATTAACATATTCCATATAGCAAACTTCACCATCTAGCTAACAATGGGGTTTTGTGCTTGCTAACATGAAGAAAAAAAAACACAAAACTAACCATATTTACTTAAGGCAAGCTGTCTTGGACCTGGACCTGAAGTGATAAGTGATTACCTAAAGAGAGTGATAAGAGACTGAAGCCATGATAACCTGTCTGATTGTGAGGGCATGAAGCAGATCATGAATACATATTAGTCTTAAAAAAAAGAAGAAGAAGAAGAAAAAAAGAGAGTACAAATTAAACTTTTCTAAAACTTGACTTGCCATATCGCTCAGATGAGCAGCTGAAGTCCATAAGATTTCCGACATATGAATCATTTTTTTGCATTCGCGTCAGTAAAACTACCAGGAACTGATGAACTGCAGCGTGTGTTTGTACTAGTACTCCTGAAAAGGAGTATAAGGATTAAAGAAACATGAAATAAGAGCGCTGCAGTGATGGCTTCTTTGTTGGTATATTTACTCTGAATGAAGCATAAGAGAATATGCATATAACAAAAGCTCAAAACTTTACATTCTCAACATGTATATCACTTTTTTTGACTCATTGTAGAAATAAGTGACTTTAAACATTCCATCACACTAGAAGGAATAAGAAAAATATGATCAACAAGCTATTTAACTCTCTCTGTACAGTTCTCATGCTCTAGCCCAAAAATGACGTGTGGCATTTACAGCTGGCAGTAAAACTGTAATCTCATGCTTTTTACAAACGAAATAAGACTGAAACAACACCATGTACTCTCACACAATCAAATAACATCGACATAATTAATGAATAGCGGGCTATCGCGCTAATCGCGAAACACTCATGCTAACCATGTGCTCAGGCATACTAAACTCATGACACAGTATTCATATAGTAAAAAACAACTACTTTAAACACACACAACTCATCAGTATTGCATTAACAATGTTTATACTCAAACATTTTAGTTACCTGAAAAGGAATATAAGGATAAAAAAAATGAAATAAAAGAGAGCGCTGCAGTGATGGCTTCTTTGTTGGTGTATTTACTCAGAATGAAGGTGCGGTAAAGTAGGTTTTATGTTGGACATTCGTTAGACATTCGATCTTTTCTGCAGCATTAATTGATATGTAATGGCTTAATAGTCGTGGATGATGCTGTATCTCGTCTAGGTCACATTGTAAAGCATAATGTCAAAAGTGAATTGTAATATTATTCGATGATGTAATTGTTTTAAGAATTGGAAGTGAAAAAGTCCTCACAACGATCCCCACTTGAGCACTTCAAGTTAGGGAGTGTCTCAAAAGTGCCAAATCGGCAACAAAGTTGGTAAAGTATGTGCATTATTCCACAAAAACAGTAAAAACGTGATCCTTTTACATATGTAGTTGATGTTAGTAAATGGATTAAAAATAGATTGAGCCAATTTTTAACTTGTACATGATTTATATATCTGTTATACATATGTAATTAAACTGAATGTTTTAAATGAAATACATCTATTTAACTTTGTGGTTGTTTTATGTAAATACCTCATATGACCAACAATTATACACACATGCAGCATATAATACACAACTTAAATTGGTGGAAAAATGTTTTTGTTACATTTCTTATGAATAAATAAAAGAAAGTCTATATAACTTCCTGGTCATGTGACCTGATGACGTCACACCACATGAAATGTATTCAACAACCCTTGGAGCACACCATACACGACTTGGATTTGGAAAATGTCATTTAGTGTATTTTTTATGAATTTTTGAAATACGCAAATCTATATAACTTCCTGGTCATGTGACCTGATGACGTCACACCACATGAAATGTATTCAACAACCCTTGGAGCACACCATACACGACTTGGATTTGGAAAATGTCATTTCGTCTATTTTTAATAAATTTTTGAAATACGCAAATCTATATAACTTCCTGGTCATGTGACCTGATGATGTCACACCACCTGGGATTTATTCACTAACACTTGGAGCACACCATACACGACTTGGATTTGGAAAATGTCATTTCGTCTATTTTTAATAAATTTTTGAAATATGCAAATCTATATAACTTCCTGGTCATGTGACCTGATGACGTCACACCATATGAAATGTATTCAACAACCCTTGGAGCACACCATACACGACTTGGATTTGGAAAATGTCATTTCGTCTATTTTTAATAAATTTTTGAAATACGCAAATCTATATAACTTCCTGGTCATGTGACCTGATGATGTCACACCACCTGGGATTTATTCACTAACACTTGGAGCACACCATACACGACTTGGATTTGGAAAATGTCATTTCGTCTATTTTTAATAAATTTTTGAAATATGCAAATCTATATAACTTCCTGGTCATGTGACCTGATGACGTCACACCACATGAAATGTATTCAACAACCCTTGGAGCACACCATACACGACTTGGATTTGGAAAATGTCATTTAGTGTATTTTGTATGAATTTTTGAAATACGCAAATCTATATAACTTCCTGGTCATGTGACCTGATGACGTCACACCACATGAAATGTATTCAACAACACTTGGAGCACACCATACACGACTTGGATTTGGAAAATGTCATTTAGTGTATTTTGTATGAATTTTTGAAATACGCAAATCTATATAACTTCCTGGTCATGTGACCTGATGATGTCACACCACATGAAATGTATTCAACAACCCTTGGAGCACACCATACACGACTTGGGTTTGGAAAATGTCATTTAATGTATTTTGTATGAATTTTTGAAATACGCAAATCTATATAACTTCCTGGTCATGTGACCTGATGATGTCACACCACCTGGGATTTATTCACTAACACTTGGAGCACACCATACACGACTTGGATTTGGAAAATGTCATTTCGTCTATTTTTAATAAATTTTTGAAATATGCAAATCTATATAACTTCCTGGTCATGTGACCTGATGACGTCACACCACATGAAATGTATTCAACAACACTTGGAGCACACCATACACGACTTGGATTTGGAAAATGTCATTTAGTGTATTTTGTATGAATTTTTGAAATACGCAAATCTATATAACTTCCTGGTCATGTGACCTGATGACGTCACACCACATGAAATGTATTCAACAACCCTTGGAGCACACCATACACGACTTGGATTTGGAAAATGTCATTTCGTCTATTTTTAATAAATTTTTGAAATATGCAAATCTATATAACTTCCTGGTCATGTGACCTGATGACGTCACACCACATGAAATGTATTCAACAACACTTGGAGCACACCATACACGACTTGGATTTGGAAAATGTCATTTAGTGTATTTTGTATGAATTTTTGAAATACGCAAATCTATATAACTTCCTGGTCATGTGACCTGATGACGTCACACCACATGAAATGTATTCAACAACCCTTGGAGCACACCATACACGACTTGGATTTGGAAAATGTCATTTCGTCTATTTTTTATGAATTTTTGAAATACGCAAATCTATATAACTTCCTGGTCATGTGACCTGATGATGTCACACCACCTGGGATTTATTCACTAACACTTGGAGCACACCATACACGACTTGGATTTGGAAAATGTCATTTCGTCTATTTTTAATAAATTTTTGAAATATGCAAATCTATATAACTTCCTGGTCATGTGACCTGATGACGTCACACCACATGAAATGTATTCAACAACACTTGGAGCACACCATACACGACTTGGATTTGGAAAATGTCATTTAGTGTATTTTGTATGAATTTTTGAAATACGCAAATCTATATAACTTCCTGGTCATGTGACCTGATGACGTCACACCACATGAAATGTATTCAACAACACTTGGAGCACACCATACACGACTTGGGTTTGGAAAATGTCATTTAGTGTATTTTTTATGAATTTTTGAAATACGCAAATCTATATAATATCTATACATCTATATATCTAGGGAAGGTGTTCCAGGCATGTCCCACCAGGAGGAGGCCCCGGGGGGGGCCCCTGTGTGTGTGTGTGTGTGTATACATATGTATATATACATATACACACACACACACACACATACTATATAGTATAGCCATTTTTATTTATTTTTTCTCGACACAGTTATCTTACAGTTTGGTTTATAGCAATACATGACTGTATTTTTGATCTTTTTTCCAGATATTCAAAGTTTTTTCATTTTCTGTTATGTGACCCGATGATGTTACAACCCCTGTAATATATTTACGCATATTTCTCACCAATGCCTTTCATTTTATTTTTAGGCTTTTACAAGGCATTTGATAGTGTGGAACATTTTGTAAGTTTTGTGGAACTTTTGTAAGACACTTTATGCAAACAATAAATGCTCACTGAGATTAAATTATATGTTCCCTAAATTTGATCTCTAAAGTGGTATCACACAGAAATTCCCAATTCATCTGTTTTGTGTTTTCACCAGTTTTGTGTTGCTTTGTAAATACAATGCTAAACAATCTATAAGCAACTTCTCTCCTCCTAAAATTTGTATTTACATTAAAAATAGATATTTATTAATAACAAGTCCTTATTCTTCCAATGCTGCTTGATGCAGACTATTGTACTTATTTTGGTTCTTCAATAATAAAAAAAAAACTTTTATGGAAAGGCTTTTACAAATATTTATTTATTAATTTTGAAAAAAATGTTGTTTGGATTATTTTATAATAATTTTCACATTTTAAAATTTGGCATATTTTACCATAAAAGTTATGTTGTGCTTGCTGAGATATGTCATTTTTATGTCAAGAAGACTTCCCAAAACCATTAATATTTGCAAGTCATCGATGCCATCGTCTTTGATATTAGGCCTACTTTTAAATATTTGTAATACCCCACGCAGATTATTTACCAGTATGCTCTAATGTTACTGGTAAATATTAAACATTTCTATTCAGCTGTTATTAAACTACTATATAATTTGGCACTTACATGGGGTGGTAGATAACAGTAGTATGTCATTTCATTAAGGCCAATTTACAATAAATGCACTTCCATCAGGTGATGTTTACCCTCTTTCCCTCACTATTGGCCACTATCTTTTGTTCAAGTCATCTGATTGGCTACTATACGTTTTAAAAATGGACGATAGTTCACTCTTCCACCTTTAAATATTAGTCTGCACTAGGTTTATGTCAGGTAATGTAAAAACAAGCTGGATACACTTGTTTTTGCTCCTGCTGCTGCTGTATATAGGTGCACGCTTCATTAACATATTTTATCACAAGAATACATTGGAACGCATAATTGTGTTGAGATCGGGAGGGTAGACGCACCGAACCCGAGCCGCGGCGGCGGCGGCATCCTCGAAAAAAATTCCGCAGCCGTGATGTCATATTGTAGTAGGCATTACAGGAATATATTGTATTTATTTATTTAACTACTAACATTATATAACCTTGTGTTATTGTTTTGTCTTTTGATTATGTTTTGTTGTTGCTCTTATCTGTTTTTTTTTTTGTGTGTGTGTAATTCTTGTTGCCGTCATCAACCATCTGTGATGGTTTTTGCCTCCAAAATACTAAATGTATGGTATGTTCTGTCAGTATTTGTAAACTATTAGAATGGAATTATTATGCGGGTTGTTTACATGAAAAAGCAGTTTTAAGCAGGGGTATTTCATGCTATAGTTTAACTATTGTTGCATCAGTTCCTTTTTTTTACATTTCAATATTCATGACATAGGCCTACCACACCAATTTCTAAACTTTTCATTGGTTAAAAAGCTTTTTCAGAAAAAATGAGAAATAATTTTTAAAATAAGATTTAATTTATACACATTAATTTATACATATTTACAACATTGGTATTAAAAAATATATATATTTTTAAAAGGTTTAATTTATACACATTAATTTATACATATTTAAAACATTCGTATTAAAAATAAATATATATATTTTAAAAGGTTTAATTTATACACATTAATTTATACATATTTACAACATTCGTATTAAAAAAATCTTTAAAAACAGTTCATGAACAGATTAAAATACATGTAAACAAACCAAATAATAAAAGTTCACATTGACAAATACAACAACTGAAAGCAGTGGCATAATAAATGCAAAAGGACATTCCACAAGAATATATGTTCCTGAAATGTTAAAAATAAAATATTACAATTAACAACTATACAATTTTCCAAAATAAACATTCATTGTGTACTTACTTTGCCTCTGAAAAACCCTTTTGCACAGGTCCCAACACCAAAATCATGCGATGGTCACAAACTAAAACACAAATAAAAAAAAGGCACCAAGTGAGCACAGTGACACAAAGGACAAGGCAGACATTGTTGATACACACATTGGTGTTGCTGAAGAGGTAAAAAGGGAAGTTACAAAATGTAGAAAAGGTAATACACTATAATTACTATGATCATAGCAACAGATCATAGCACGCATTATGTGCATGTATACACAGACATTCTAACATTCTCATTGCTTTAACATAGTTCTCAATTTTCTTATTAATTTGCTGAAATCACAACAATGGTCAGCTGTAATGCATACACACAAACCAGCCACACACATTTGCTAATTTTCTGTGATTGGAAGCTTCTACTGCTACTTAGAAATATATAAAAGCTTACATGGAAGTCCAGTCATACCATTACAAAAAACAAAGTTGTCCATAAAAAGATTGATGATATCAATGATGAACAATGGCAAGATCTAAAAGAGGTAAGGGAGCATTGAGGAAAGACTTGTGGGAAGCTGCTGGAGGAACAGAGGTGATACAAAAAAAATTCATAGCTGAAAATATAGTAAATGAAGACACTACTCAGAAGTCCCCTATCTGGCACACACTATCCAACAAAATATTTGGAAAAGATACTCCAAAAAACAGGCAATGGCTTTTTATTATATGGACATACAACAGGAGGAATATTAGAACTACATTACAACTAAAAGATATAAAAGTATCTGAATGTCAGCCAACAATGCCTTTAAAGAAACAGGAAAATGAAACCAAAAGTATGCGGACAGAGAATCTGGAAAAAGATAGAGAGGAAACTGAGAAAACTGAAATGGATAGAGAGGAGTCTGAGGAGAGCAATGACTGGGGACAGACAGACCCTGAGTGTGACAACTTTCAGGTGGTGGAGAACCCTGAGGTTCCTCCAACAATTGACAACCACAGTAACTCAATCCATGTCCTAAAAGAGAATCCAGAAAAAAAGACAAAGAGAGAATCAAAAACAGGGGATCAAATTTATAAACACGTGCCACAAACTCCAGCTAAATTTAAAGTGTTTATTCATTCAAAGGTATGGAACAAGATTTGCCCTTTGAAATGTTCCAATAAACTAAGACAACCATGGACCCACTACTTGTACAATCAGTTTAAAAAAAAAAATCCTTGTTGTCCTCTTCGCTTTACGTACCAGCACGTCCGAGCAAAAGGGAGCCGAAAGCGCATGTGTGCGTACTTAAAAATACGTGCAAAATGTAAATTTTCAACATGCCGTGCAAGGTATTCATTCACCATGAAGACCAAACCAGCCAAACTTCAAACAGTTATTCCTCTAACTGTGTGCCGGACTGGAAAAATCTTACATCTAAAAAAAGAACAACAGTTCAGACATGCCAGCAACGTCAGAAGGGGAAACATAGCAAATGCTGTTCTTCAAGGTGTAAGTACAGAATATTATAAAAGGCTGCAAAACACACCGGTTCAGGAACTCCTTGCAGGTAACGTCACCCACAGCCTAAACAGAAACATTTTGAAAGTGATTTCCCATGAAATCAAGAAAGCCATGCAGCAACATGACAACATTCTTCTGGAGACTCAGCTCACACAATCAATAATCCGACAATGTGACACTGCCTCTTATTTGACGCCTGGGTATGTCCAACATTTCCAGGTGGATCCTTTTGGGGCTCACCTGTACACAGAAACAGGAATAGGCATACTGGTGGATAATCTGAGAGACAGATCCCCTGTCACGCTTTATCTAGATGCCACTGGGAGTGTCATTTCGAAAATTCCAAATCAAACAAAACCCATCCTGTACTACGCTCTTACCTTGCCAGGTAAAGGACGAGACGCACCTCCACTTCCAGTATGTGAGATGATATCAAGTGAGCATTCCATTCCTCCAATAACTTTCTGGCTAATGCAGTTTCTCCTCAAACTGTCAAAATACACCAGTCAACAAATCCAACAGGTGGAGACTGATTATAGCTGGGCTCTTATGCAGGGAGTTCTTTTAGCATTTAATAAAGAAAGCATGCCAGCTTACCTTAATAGGGTGTATGCCATCTGCCAAAAGCAAAAAACCTGGGCAGATATAAAATCGGCAACAGTTTTGCACCTGTGTGCAGCTCACATCATTAAGGCGGTGTCTTCAGCTTTTCAAAGGAAGACAGGGGATAAAGGGCTGCAAAATGTGGCAACATATGTTTTTGCCAGGATGCAAAACATGGTTAATCTGGATGATGCCCTTGCCATTTTTAGACCATTCTGCATGGTGTTTCTTGCAAGACATGTGAGCAAAAATGTCACAGAGAGTCTTAAAACCTTGGATGGTCTCATTACAAATGAAGATGCTATTCTTCAGGACAGAACAGAAGATGTGTCAGAAAAGTGGGAGATGGATGAAAATTCAGCAAAAACAATTACTGGTGGCTCTCCATTTTCCAAACTTTTCAGAAAGATCTATGATGATGTCATGGCTGTCTTGGCAAATGAAGAACAACATCAGAGTGGTGAGAATCCTTATTATTGTCCAGATGTAATCACGTTCCTTTTGGACAATTACCTGGGGATCTATCCACTTTGGAGCGGGGTTCTACTAGGAGATCTGAAAAGATATGCCTGTGACATGGCAGAATCACTTCTTCCTTCAGCAGAAAACTGCAAAACAAGAGACACAAACTGTCATGTTGAAAAATGGTTTGGCATCGTAAAAACATGCATTCTTTCAAAACAAACATACCTCCGGCCAGCGCACTTCATTCAGACAATGCACACATCTTTGAAGGGCCGTTACAGGGAATACATAATGAGGAACAATCTTCCTGAAGATATCCTCATTAGGCCTCATAAGCCATCAGGTCATGCGGCTTTTGCAGAAGAGAGGTGGGGAAAACGGGCAACAAAAAAAACTAAAAGTGCTGGTAAATCACACTTTTACAGAGCTCCAGCTCAAATGCCCACACCTGGGGTGCAAAGAACAGCACAAACCACTTTTAGTGTCCCTGACGTTCCAGGTGTTGCTGAAGAGGTAAATAGCAGAAGAAGAAAAAAAGCTACTACACCTGTACACCTACTAACAATATTTTGTGCAGGTGTCTACAAAAACACAACATGACATTCCCAAACCAAAACAGACCCCAACAACTGAAAGCAGTGGCATGATAAATGCAAAGGACATTCCACAAGAATATGTTCCTGAAAAGGTAAATATAAAATATTACAATTAATAAATATACAATTTTCCAAAATAAACATTCATTGTGTACTTACTTTGCCTCTGAAAAACCCTTTTGCACAGGTCCCAACACCAAAATTATGCGATGGTCACAAACTAAAACACAAATCAAAAAAGGCACCAAGTGAGCACAGTGACACAAAGGACAAGGCAGACATTGTTGATACACACATTGGTGTTGCTGAAGAGGTAAAAAGGAAGCTACAAAATGTAGAAAAATCTGTTAATGATATCTAAGAATATACTAAAAAATTTTTTATAGGTAACCCGGCTATGGGGATGTAAAGCCACTGAACAGATCGTAGCATGTATTAAGGCTGTCCATTACAGATTTGATATGACACTACGACATAAAGAATTTCTGACATTGAAACCCCACAACAGACTATGTGGAGAAGTAAGTGCACTTTCTTAAATAAACTTTATAATATTTACGTTACGTTTACCTTTTCCAATATTCAACAATACACAAATTACATGTAGAAAAATGGGTAGCACATTTGCAAAAAATTGTTGAACTTCCTGTAAGTTGTACATGTCATTTTTTTTAGTGTAGATACTGTTTATATTACTGAATGTAATCACAAATTATGAATATAGGTATATGATAAGACACTAATTCAGCTAAGGAATTTTTAGAGTAAGTATAAATTTTGTTGTTTTGTCAAACTGTTCAGGTTATGGAAAGTTACATCCGCTCTGTCCTTAACGAACATGACCAGTCTGGGAAAATTTATCAGTTAAACCACTACACCACCTCTGTAATTTTGTATGGCGAAAGAGAACAAGTGGCTCGACAAGGCTTAAAGGATGTGAGTGTGAAGATATACTTAAATATTAAATCTAATTACAGTATTTGAATATTGATATAAATATGTTTATATTTGTTATGTTGTACAGGTTAATTTTGACGCATTTGATGGGGTTATTACATTTGTTAATGTAAGTCGTATCCACTGGAAATTTGTGGTAAGTGATGCAATTTACTTTTAAATACACTGATTTTGTATGCATGAATTCCTGATTCAAACAGAAAATTACTAGTAAAGATAGACTGTTTTTCAGCTGAAATGAGCCACGGCTTGGTGGTGTTCATTTGTCATACTGTTATAACATTGTTTTTCTTTAACCATGGAGACTCCAAAAAAGGTTTGAAAAGACTTGCAATAAAGGGATAGTCCAAACAAAAATGTACAATTCTGTCATCATATAGATCATTCATGTCGTTTCAATGACTTTCTTAGGAGCAAAAAGCTATTTTGAGGAATTAAAAAAAAAAATCCCACAGTGATTTTTTTTAGGTGGACTATCTTTTTACTGCTTATAGCCATGTTTTTTTTTTATGAACTTATATTTAACAAAAAAACTAGATCAAAAAGAAAGTGTGAAAATTATAACTATGTGACTAATACAGAACTGTGAGTGTTCTGTGGGTTTTACTCCATTTAAAAATATCCATGTGAAAACAAGAACATGAAAGAAATGCAAGCTACAAATTGAAATCCCAAAAGCACATTGCAGTCCCAAGACTAGTTAAATAATCTATAGGTAATGGATATGACGGCACTAAATATTTTCAGTAATGGTGCCTTTGTTGTTTAATGTGTTGTGTTAGTACCTTCATCTTCCATCACAACAAATTTTTGTTGTGGATCCTGCATGTGCTACACCTGACATCAGGGGCCTGACAAACGCATCAAAAAAATTTCAGTAAGCAATTTTTCTTCATATAAATGGTAATACTTAATCAATATAAACAAAATAAAAAGGAATACTTAGGATATCTAAATAAAATTGTTACTTAGCAACTTATTGTCCAACACAGACAGTACTTCAAAATGCGTCGCAATCGCCTGGGAAAAGAGGACCTGGTCAATATTGAGTGGAAAACTGGTCACATAAACCACACAGTGCAAGAGGATGCTACCAGTTGTGGAGTATTTGTTTTACAGGTATTGTTGTGTACGATACATAGGCCTACTAGAAGTATGATTGGGTTTCCCGATGCCATTGACATTTGTTTTACACAAAAGCAGTGCATTTTCATAGTGGCAAAATTAACAGATTTAAAAGTGTACTGCTGTAGTACACTGTAAACCCTAATAAGTTGAGGAAACTAACCCTCAGTTTAATATAACCACCTAATGTGGTCTTTCTCATGAATTAACTTAAACTTTTAAGAACAGATAAATTAACAGGCAAGTAGACTTAACTCAAACTTTTACATTTATATACTGTTCTGCTTATTTATATAAACAATTTATAATACATTAAAACAAGTTTTTGTTTCAAATAACAGCTTTACTAAGGTTACATAGTTGAACTTTTGTAATGTATAATTAAGTTAACAGCATAATAAATCTAATCAATAATATAAATACAATGGGGTCATTCTGTGTCCAGAGGTCCAGGGCTCTTTCTTTTTTTTTTTCTGTAGAAAAACAAACATAAATAGTGATGAAATGCAAAATATTAAATGTCACCAATATTTACTGAGTAATCCACTATTTTGTAGATGGGGGTCAAAATGATATATGAGAAATTAATATAGGCCTATATGATATAATATTTGATATATGAGAGGTAAATGAGTCTTAATTATTTGTCCTATTTCATTATTTTATATCATTAATAAAAAAAAAATGAATAAAAAGGTTATCGTTTACTCTGGCCAAACTTCGCCTTTATGAAGTGTGCCTAGTGTAAATGCATTTCTGATATGAGTCATTTTTAAAAGATGTCAGTAGGTTGTCCAAAAAAAATCGGATTTAGATGCTTTAGTTTAGATGACCGTCGACGTCTGCTAGTGCTGCTGCGGCGGCGGGAGGAAAATTGGAAATTGAGCAATGTGATGTTCTGACAGAAACTTAGTTACTCAAACGTGTTTACCACTTTTAACGTGTTTACCTTGCAAATCACTCTAAAAAATATAACTTTTTAAAAGGCAATTAAGCAAACTTTACACATGGGTTGAACCCTACCAGCGCCTTTATTATCACAACTCTCGGCGGGAACTAGAGTTAAACGGGAAATTGTTTTTACATTGCAAATAATGTTAGAATAAAACTATAAGGTATGCCTAATTGAGAAATGTGTGTATGTGTTTGTATGTGTACCAATTTACTTTTCACCTTTCCGATGAATCTCACTGCCAGAGTGCAGTGCAGCACTGCTGCATCAACTAATTCACGAAGATCGAAAAAAAAAAATGGCCTTGAGCTTATATTGTAAGAATTTCAAGCATAAACAATCATATTAAACAAAAGACAGAGCAATATTTTAAATATTTGCAATTTTGAATTCTTAACACCTGATATCTTCATTTGAAAGGTTTTGCTGTCAAAATCTGTCGATAAATTGGCCTATAGGCTATTTATTAACAATTATAAGTGCTTCTGGAAACCCAACCTTAATGATTTCTTATAACAATTTGTTAGAATATTTCATGTTATATAATTTTTTAAGATGGTAAAGGAAACTGTGAAAGAGTTTCCAGTCATTCCAGAGGGATTTCAAATAAATCCATCTGCAGAAAATATAGGAAACCTCAGGAGGGAAATGGCACAGGAAATTCTACTTGCAGCAGGTTAATTGCTCAAATCAATTTATCATTGCATTTTAATGACATTGAATTAATCATACAAAATTAGGAAATATGAATGCATTAAGTAACTTTACACTTTATCTTAGAATCAAACGAGGAATTCTGCTCTACCTGTGGGCTGAGAGACCTCCTAGACAAGAAAGATGTCCAGATGATTGACTGGGTAATTATGCACAGGTGCAAGAAATAGTACATACATAAAAAAAAATCCTTTTGTTCACACAGCCTATAGCGTGGCGTGGCGCCCAGCTAGTGTTCCAGGGAGTAATAACATCTGTTGTTATTAGCCTATGAGTGACACTTAGCGGCATGGATGTAGCATTGCACATGATTTTAGTATAGGTTTTTCAAACCTGTAGAGACTGCAAGACCTGAAATGGGTGTGTCAAATAAGGGAGACAGAAAATGTGCAGGGCTGGGGAGGCTCCAGAACAGGTTTGAAAACCCAAAAGTACTGCTTGCATTCATTCGCGATTAATTCATCCAGAAACATAAAAACATAACATAACAGGTCTTGACAAAACCTTGAAGTTTAAGATCATGACTTTGCTCTCTTGCAGATTCAATGTGACAGGTGTTGTAGGTGGTTTCACATTTTCTGTGTAGGCCTACAGCTACCGTGCAATAGTTCTGAAACGGAATGGTTCTGTGTGTTGTGCAGCAGGACTCACTAAAAAGGGACAAACAACAGGTAAACAGTTAGCCTATATGGTAAATATGTGACATGGCCCATCATTTTGAGTTGCTCCTTTGACCAAGACAAAATTTTTCACCTAAATCTCTGCTTTTTTGTGAAATTTAATTTTAGGCTTATTAGATTGTTTTTTGTTGTTGTTTTTCCTGACACAATGTTATAATTGCTGGCTGTCATTAACATTTTTTGTTGTTATATATATATATATATATATATATATATATATATATGTGTGTGTGTGTGTGTGTGTGTGTGTGTGTGTGTGTGTGTGTGTGTGTGTGTGTGTGTGTGTGTGTGTGTGTTTTATCAAAACAAACACCAATAATTTTTGTCATTACTTTAGAGAAAGAGAATGAAGCATTATAAATAAACATTGTGATATCAAAATGATAGATCACGTCACATCTAATATGAATAGAGATGTCCTTCTATTTATATATTTGATTTGATGTACAGTATCAAATACTTTTTCTTCTCTTTTTTAGAAAACATCAAGACGATGTATAGTGGCAATTTTTTTTCCCAAAACATTAAATACATAATTATCTTAAACAGTTCCATGGTTTGTATTGCTTTTAAAGTTTCACTTTTATAAATAGTTTCCAAATATATGTTAATGCCAATTTTAAATTGTTTAAAACATTTTTCAATCCACTTTGGTTATAGGCCTAGTAATATGCCATAATAGTTATGAAATCACATATAAATATTTATCTATATCAATTGTAAAACATTTTAATATCACTTTCTTCGAAAAAAATATATATATCAGCTTCAATATCAGTGTCTCATGGGCACAAAATATACAATTGTCTTCCACATTAACTTTAAAATACAAGTGTCTAATTAGTGTAGGCCTACTTAATGTTATTTATCTTATATGAAAACTCATTAACTTTGTTCGTTATAGAATATCTATGAGGTGTCATCTATAATTTACTCCAATCTAAAACATGTTTCTTGAACAGAAAGTTCAATGTATTTGTAACAGCAAGAATATATTTTGTTTAGACAATGGAGCATAAGTTTAATAAGCATAAATGTTTATTATTCAGCCTAAATTGGAAGTAGCACTTCAAGTGTCTCTAATCCAATAAGCCTCAAAAGTTCTCTGGGAATTGCATACAATTAAATATTGGCTAAATATTTGTAAGTTCTATAAAACTATACCATCATCTTTAATCAATTCCTCAACCAAAATTCCCAAACCAATTGTCATTAAAAAATGTTTTTGTTTGTAAACTTGATTTATTTACTGTAATATTCCAAATTGTGCATTAATCCCTGTGGAAGAAGAAATTATTATTGTACCAAGTAAAACCTATTTATGAGTTTACACGTGTAATTGGTATGTTATTAATATCAAAATTGCATTTTAGTAAAAACTCTGGTGCCTTTTAGCAGTATAGCATTTGGTTTTACAATTATAAGACATGTAACTACTTATTTCACTGTTATACTACATAACGGTGATATTACAAAATCCCAAGATCATAAGTTCACATTTGTTAATATTTAAAGAAACAGATGAAAATGAAATAAAACTCTTGATTGTTTAACTTCTGTATGTTTTCTTCAATAAAGGGATGTCATGAGCTAACTGTGTGCACTTAATTTCTTTTTCCTCTATAAAAATATGACAAACCATGTATTTCTTAATGTGAATGGTCATTACTTGTGAAATCAACCAAATTAATAATGGACTAATTTCACAGCTTTGTCAAAGTCCTCTTTTATTATCAATTAGAAAAATAAAAAATAGAAAACTTTAGAAAACCTGTAAAAATGTTCCAACGCTTGGTGAATACATTTCAGGTGGTGTGACATCATCAGGTCACATGACCAGGAAGTTATATAGATTTGCGTATTTCAAAAATTCTTAAAAAATACACTAAATGACATTTTCCAAATCCAAGTCATGTATGGTGTGCTCCAAGGGTTGTTGAATACATTTCATGTGGTGTGACGTCATCAGGTCACATGACCAGGAAGTTATATAGATTTGCGTATTTCAAAAATTCATACAAAATACACTAAATGACATTTTCCAAATCCAAGTCTTGTATGGTGTGTTCCAAGGGTTGTTGAATACATTTCAGGTGGTGTGACGTCATCAGGTCACATGACCAGGAAGTTATATAGATTTACGTATTTCAAAAATTCATAAAAAATAGACGAAATGACATTTTCCAAACCCAAGTCGTGTATGGTGTGCTCCAAGTGTTAGTGAATACATTTCAGGTGGTGTGACATCATCAGGTCACATGACCAGGAAGTTATATAGATTTGCGTATTTCAAAAATTCTTAAAAAATACACTAAATGACATTTTCCAAATCCAAGTCGTGTATGGTGTGCTCCAAGGGTTGGTGAATACATTTCATGTGGTGTGACGTCATCAGGTCACATGACCAGGAAGTTATATAGATTTACGTATTTCAAAAATTCATAAAAAATAGGCGAAATGACATTTTCCAAACCCAAGTCGTGTATGGTGTGCTCCAAGGGTTGGTGAATACATTTCAGGTGGTGTGACATCATCAGGTCACATGACCAGGAAGTTATATAGATTTGCGTATTTCAAAAATTCTTAAAAAATACACTAAATGACATTTTCCAAATCCAAGTCGTGTATGGTGTGCTCCAAGGGTTGCTAAATACATGACATGTGGTGTGACATCATCAGGTCACATGACCAGGAAGTTATATAGATTTGCGTATTTCAAAAATTCATTACAAATAGACGAAATGACATTTTCCAAACCCAAGTCGTGTATGGTGTGCTCCAAGTGTTAGTGAACAAATTCCAGGTGGTGTGACGTCATCAGGTCACATGACCAGGAAGTTATATAGATTTGCGTATTTCAAAAATTCATACAAAATACACTAAATGACATTTTCCAAACCCAAGTCGTGTATGGTGTGTTCCAAGGGTTGTTGAATACATTTCATGTGGTGTGACGTCATCAGGTCACATGACCAGGAAGTTATATAGATTTGCGTATTTCAAAAATTCATAAAAAATACACTAAATGACATTTTCCAAACCCAAGTCGTGTATGGTGTGCTCCAAGGGTTGGTGAATACATTTCAGGTGGTGTGACGTCATCAGGTCACATGACCAGGAAGTTATATAGATTTGCGTATTTCAAAAATTCATAAAAAATACACTAAATGACATTTTCCAAATTCAAGTTGTGTACGGTGTGCTCCAAGGGTTAGTGAACAAATTCCAGGTGGTGTGACGTCATCAGGTCACATGACCAGGAAGTTATATAGATTTGCGTATTTCAAAAATTCATACAAAATACACTAAATGACATTTTCCAAATTCAAGTTGTGTACGGTGTGCTCCAAGGGTTAGTGAACAAATTCCAGGTGGTGTGACGTCATCAGGTCACATGACCAGGAAGTTATATAGATTTGCGTATTTCAAAAATTCATACAAAATACACTAAATGACATTTTCCAAACCCAAGTCGTGTATGGTGTGTTCCAAGGGTTGTTGAATACATTTCATGTGGTGTGACGTCATCAGGTCACATGACCAGGAAGTTATATAGATTTGCGTATTTCAAAAATTCATAAAAAATACACTAAATGACATTTTCCAAACCCAAGTCGTGTATGGTGTGCTCCAAGGGTTGGTGAATACATTTCAGGTGGTGTGACGTCATCAGGTCACATGACCAGGAAGTTATATAGATTTGCGTATTTCAAAAATTCATAAAAAATACACTAAATGACATTTTCCAAATTCAAGTTGTGTACGGTGTGCTCCAAGGGTTAGTGAACAAATTCCAGGTGGTGTGACGTCATCAGGTCACATGACCAGGAAGTTATATAGATTTGCGTATTTCAAAAATTCATACAAAATACACTAAATGACATTTTCCAAACCCAAGTCGTGTATGGTGTGTTCCAAGGGTTGTTGAATACATTTCATGTGGTGTGACGTCATCAGGTCACATGACCAGGAAGTTATATAGATTTGCGTATTTCAAAAATTCATAAAAAATACACTAAATGACATTTTCCAAACCCAAGTCGTGTATGGTGTGCTCCAAGGGTTGGTGAATACATTTCAGGTGGTGTGACGTCATCAGGTCACATGACCAGGAAGTTATATAGATTTGCGTATTTCAAAAATTCATAAAAAATACACTAAATGACATTTTCCAAATTCAAGTTGTGTACGGTGTGCTCCAAGGGTTAGTGAACAAATTCCAGGTGGTGTGACGTCATCAGGTCACATGACCAGGAAGTTATATAGATTTGCGTATTTCAAAAATTCATAAAAAATACACTAAATGACATTTTCCAAATTCAAGTTGTGTACGGTGTGCTCCAAGGGTTAGTGAACAAATTCCAGGTGGTGTGATATCACCTGTTTCTATCAGGTAAAATGAAATTTTGAGACTACAATGTAATAACCATGTAGGCTACCCATTCATAGTGAATATCCCATTCACAGCTTAAAACTATCTAGGCCTATTTGACAAAAAATAGGTTGTCCACTTAATTCACATCTTTACATTTTATTAGTATGCTTTGCGTGGTTTCGCACCTTGGAATGCTTATTTGTGTGTGTGTGTGTGTGTGTGTGTGTGTGCAGTTTTGAGACAGTCCCTTAATTTGCTTGGCGAATGTCTAACGAATGTCCAACATAAAACCTACTTTACCGCACCCAGAATGAAGCCATCACGGTCGCGCGCGCCACCCACTGAAGTGTGCGATGACGTAATCACGCTGGTAAGCGAAAATAATTCATTTAATAATAAATGCTCATAACACTATTTTTAAACATAAAGCACATTTTAAACAGTATTTAAAAGTATTAGAAAAATAACATTTTACTATATTATAAAGGAATGGAAGAAATTGTACAAACATAAACAGCTTATACTCACTATATTACATGTACAATATTGTAAACAAAAACTGTGAGAAATAAAACATAATGAGGCTATAGAACAGGGTTAGGGCAATACATTATTAATACGTTATGAGCAATACAAATAAAAGAAATGGGTAAGACAATTAACATGACCTTTATGTGCTAAAATAAAGAACAATTATTTAGGATTATTACATGGCCCTTTAATAAACCTTCTAAAGTAAAGAACAATAATGAGGGTAAATAAATCTAGTACAATAATTTATGGCAATTTCCATGACCTTTATAGATAAACCTTCTGAAATAAACAACAGCCATTTGATGTTTTAAAATAAAGAGTAATTATTTATGACAATTTTAATGACCAAATACACATTTATAAATAAAAAAAAGTATCGGCATGGCATTTATGAGGGCAAATACATGTTCTCAAACAAAGAAAAATGTTATAAAATAAAGAGTAATTATTAAGGACAGTTTCCATGACATTTATAAAGGCAGATAAACAATATAAGTAAAGTAAAGATCAATCATTTAAGACTATTTACATGATCTTTATCAAAGACAAATAAAAGTTCCTTTATAGAAAGAAGGGAAAGAGAATATACTATATTTACAGATAAATAACTATTTACAGTTAAGTATTGACTGTATGATTTCTGAAGGATCATAAGACACCAAAGACTGGAGTACTTGCTGATGAAAATTCAGCTTTGCATCACAAAAATAAATTACATTTTAAAGTATATTAAAAAAGAGAACCATTATTTTAAATTGTAATAATATTTCATAATATTACTGTTTTTGTTTTGTTTTGTTTTTTTGTTTTTAACTGCAGGCTTGATGAGCATAAGAGACTTCTTTCAAAAGCATTAAAAATAGTAATGTTTCCAAACTTTTGACTGGTACTGTATAAGGGCATTTTTTCTAAACTTATTAGATGTATGCATCACTGTTAGTGTTTTATGTTCTATTAGAATAATAACAGTTTAGGGCTTATACCAGTCAAATGAAATCACAGTGCAGAGGAGACATCGGAGCAGCACCAGAAGTGGCATTAATATATTTACACTGCATTTACAATTGCATAAATAATGCTGAGTTTTGTTTTAGTTCAATATTTAAATATTAAATGATTTACAATTTGAACTTTAAAATTAAAGGACATTTTAAATATGAAACTAAAATCGCCAGTAGACTGTGGCAGCAAGTCACTGTCTTAGTCAGAGAGTTGAGGAAGTCATTCAATTAACCAGTTTGTTCAAATGACTGATTCATTCAAGAAAGAAGCAAGTAATGGGCCATTGAATCATTAATTAAACTGATTTGTTCAAAACACGGATTCAGTCAGAAAAACAATTTTAGTGTTTACACATGGAGAAAATGTATGTTGTGTGCTTGTGGGAAGTGCACAATCTCAGGTTGTATTAATGGACATGTTCATACATTTGTTACAACATGGAAATTTAATAATTAATTGTTTTATTAATCAATTTATTTTCTATTTGTGAACTCTAATCTGTGTTTAATTTTAAAGCATGTTTCTATTTCAGATGATGTCAGAGTTTTCCCAAAGGAGAATACAAATGGTTTCAAAACCTCTTCCACCCAAATGTAAGTTGTTGACATGTAACATGATCAACACATTAACCAACATATGAGATGTCTTTTCCATTTTAATTTGTTTTTACAGATAAGCGATTCTCCAATACTCATCCTCTGGACAAGGGTTCATAAAATATACAAATGTGTTTTTAAGTGTAAAGACATTTGAAAAAAAAAAAAAATTCTCTCTTTGCCCTCTCACAGGCAACCGAGAAATTGTGAGGTTGTTCTTCTGTTTCTCTTTCTGTTTAATTCTACCTGCAACTCTACTAGGAATGTTAAGTCTATTTGGATTTTATTTTTGCAGCAAAAGCATCTCTGCTAGTGTCCCGACAATCAAGTGTGTCACAACCCCTTCAAGGTATAAATTTCATCTTATATTATTGTAATTATTAACCATTCTATTTAGAGTGGTTTATTATTAAAGTATATTTTGATGTCATCCCACAGTTCCTCTTAGAAGAGCCTCAGTGTTCTTCTGAAGCAGCAACAAAGAGTAAATCACGTTTTCATCGTTCACACTCAAATAATACTGTAAGGACCAATCTGCAATATTGCTTCACAGACTATCGCACAAAAGTCTTTGATTGAGATTGCAGAAAACCAGCAAGACATCATTACCTTGTAAAGAAGTATACTGGCTGCTGTGGCTGTGACAGAGGAAGGGGGATGTCCTGGAAAATGGACCATGTCAGACTGTGGAAGAACTACACAATCTTTCCACAGAACTGGAACACAGACCTCCTATTGCGGTCGCTGATTTTGAAATTAGCTGATGATCAATAAAATTCAGCTCATAGCCTATATGTTGCTTTCGGTGACGTGAACTCCATTAAATCTGCATATAGCAGATGCAATTAAGAGCTGACTCAAAAACTTATTTTTATTTGAGCCCTGACCAAATATCACTACTTCAGTTTTATTAGTATTTTAACAAAAAACTACAAGCCAACCAGTCTTTTATCAATTAAGAGCTGACTCAAAAACTAAAATCACTACTTAAGTTTTATTAGTATTTCACTGCAATAAACTAGGAGCCAACCAGTCTTTTATGCCTCCTGCTTCACAGATCATTAGATCAGCCTTATAGGAACAACATCTGCACTGTGTGTAGATCCTAACACGTGCTATGCTAAATAACTTCTACAGTAGTACAAATAGGTTCTCTGCTTATAAAACGAGGCATTGGAAAGTTTGTAAGTACATCAGGAGTTAATTTAAATAACTGTAACCCAGGTCACTAACTCGGGTCACTAATATTAATAAATAGTATTATTTTATTTTATTTTATTTTATTTATATCACTATAAAACTAATAGTAAGAAAAGAACATGAAGTAAAATGTATTTATTTTATTATAAATAATCCAAAAGATAGAAAAGCTCCTGAACTGATTCCTGATTGGTGAGGTGAAAGGTTGGCTTCGCCCCCTGTTGGAAAGTTTCCAGAAGATCACGAACAAGCAGAAATGAGTGAAAGACACGAGAGACTGCGGATCGATTGAGTGATTTAAGTGAGAGCAAACAGTTTAATAATCCAGCAATGGATTATTAACAAGTGAAGTATATTTATGAGGTATTGATTCTTTTTAAAAGTTCATGCTTTGAGAAGTGCCTTGTGAATCTGAACGCGACTTGAAGAAATCACACTGACGCGATGGGATCAATCTTCAAATCTTTTCCTTTGAGAAGCTACTTTTCTTGTTCTCTGATTTATATTATTTTCTTGTTGAGTACCAATTTCTTTATAAGAAATGTATTTAGGTAATGTGGATGCTGTTTTGTAATCGTAATGTAAAAAAATACATTTGAAAAGTGATGGGTGATATAAAAGAATGTTTGAAAATGCTTTAAGTGTTTTCTAATACAACCTGTAATTTCATATAGTTGTGATTAAATGGTTGAAAGTAGTATTTGTTGAGATTATATTTTTTCTATTGTGAAGTGTATGCCATGCGGTGCTTTGCTAGGTCTGCATATAGGCCTAGACTAGTGTGTTAATCAAGCACATGGTGACTAGCAAGTATTACGTGTTGCCTGTATCCAAATAATTGAAAAATAAATTTTGTCATTTGAAAATGTTTATTTGAATGAGTTACTGATGATTGGTTTGCCTTTGTTTTTTTTTTTTTTTTTGTTTTTTTTTTCTCTTTTGTGAGTTTCTGAAAAATTGCTGCTGTGATCCTGAAACCTGTCCTGGCTGTGGATTCTTATCCCTGGTTTATCACTGGCGAGCCATCCCATCGTTTCGTACCTGGAAACAGAGTAAAAAGAGTTATCAGAAAAAGAGTTTTCTTATTGGGTAGGAAAGAACTGCACACATTGTGTTTTTCAAGTTTTCCTGGATTTCCCTAAAGACGAAATTTCCTTTTCTCTTCATGGTCTGAACTGCATTCATTTTTGATGAACATTCCTACTTTTTGTTTTCAATTTGAAAACAACATTGAACTTGAAATTGAGACGCTGAGGATGAATTTCAGAACATGACATTGGGAATTTTTGACACTGATTTTGTGTTTATCATTTATTTGAAATACTGTGTGTTACTGTCATCTATTTGTTTTTATTTAATTCTGCCAATTTCAAAAGATGCAACTTATGCAAAAGAACAAACAAAGAGAAAAAATTAATCAGCTGGATTCCAGTAGTCTGAGTGGTTCATTTATTTTTATTATCTTTGCTAATTTTTGCATCAGTGAGTCGATCCAAATCTTGTGTTTCTGGTCCATAGTTTTGATTTTATAGGATCTAGTAACTGTGCTACATAACACTTGCCTGACGGCTCATGCTACTGCTAACCCAGACGTTAAGATCACTTCCGTGATTTGGGAAAAGCCAGAAAAAGTCCTGGCAGAAAGCGATGCGTAAGGATGTAGTGTAACGACGCCCAGTTCCAGGAATGCACTAATATTTACTGTGGAAATATGAATACCATACATTTTCTTAAATTCTTAATAAATTAGTGCATTCCTGGAACTGGGTGTCGTTTACACTACATCCTTATGCATCGCTTTCTGTTTGATCAGGTTTGAGGGCCAATAGACCTCTAATTGACCAGCCAATTAAATCAGTCAATGACCGCTGTTACAGCAGCGCTGTTGACCTCATTTATTACATATGACATTGTTTCCATGACCACATTTTAAATGCTGCAAACATTGTCCAATAATTCATGTTTATATGTGAACAAGCCTAAAGTAAATCTGCTCATCATATAAAGCAATCGTGACTCTTCTTGTATTAAACTGCTCGATTCATGGTTCTAACGCTAAGTGTGAGAGTTTCAATGGAGGAATGGAAATCTCCCAGATTTCATTAAAATAGGCTATCTTCACATTTGTGTCCCGAAGATGAACTAAAGTCATATGGGTTTGGAACGACATGAGGTTGCGTAAATTGTCATTTTCATCTTTGGGGTAACTAACACTAAACGAATCGGCAAGCGTGCTTTGGCACAGAGCCAGAAACTCATTTATCACAACTGTGCTTTTTTTCTCCAACAACAACACCAATGTTTAATTTAGGTTTATTTAGGACAACTGATCACCAATTATCATCTAACATGATCATTATAAAAGTGTTTAAAAGACTAAATACAATCACTAACACAATATTTTGAGAATCAGAAACTTTATCAGTAAAACTTTTTTTTTTATGTCTCACTTACTGATAACTATTCCATATTACTGTTGTGCAATTCAGAGTAAAATGTTAAGTAATGCTGGGGTGGGGAGCCTGAGATCTTGACTTTGCTTGGGCCCCCAAAATGATAAACCCGGCCCTGCAGGTGAGAATTAAAACTAAAACCAGAAACAGACTAGAATTGAAATAAATCAAAGTAATATTACCTGGAAGAAGGTGGATGTCCGCTGAAGAGACTGAGTGTGTGTTTACTCGCATTCTCTTGGAAGAGACGCTTGAAAGCCTCCACAGCATCCACAATAATATACGGATGTTTCTCCCTGTTTTCTGTTTAAAGATGAACAAATTAGTGAATCATCGTGTATTTAAATAACTTTACTGCCACTTGTGTTGGAGCTTTAAGTGCTTTTCAAGCAATGTTATTTCCACAAAATCAAATGGTTGCACAAACTCTAGCCTGACAGGACATCGAGTCCACGGTTTAATGAGCAAGAAAAAGGACGATGTTGTGATATCTTTCCGTAACTTGGTGTGTTTTGTGCGGGTGAAGAAACGGACTTCACTTCTGCTTCAAAAACACGGTGTTGTGTAGCGTTCGGTTTATATCTGAGGATTATCATCCCTGTTTTGGCAGCAAAAGCGGGACCAACACAATATTAGGAAGGTGTTCATAATGTTGTGCCTGATCCGTGTATATTTTAACAGTTGCAATGTTGTGTTTTGAGTAAAAGTCAAACCAAAAGTTATTCAGACACCACCCAGATAGCAGACCAACACTGAATCAATATTGAATCAATTTGAATGAATCCACCAAATTATGATTGGTGAAATTTAACATTGATTTTTCATCAGGTTTGCACCTTGAAATGATGTTATTTCAACCACGAAAAATTAAGATGGTCATGAAATCAATATTTTTTTCAACATATAAATTAAATCACTTATTTAACATTGGAATCAACATAGAAACAATATAAAAACTATCTTACTTTATGTACAGCAAGATTCCATGCTAGTTTATTATGCTTGTACTATGCTTGAATTTTTAAATGACTCCTTTCAGACAGAGACCATGTAGGGTTGCAATTAATATGGGTTTGAATCAAAATTTCCTTCAAAGTAAACAACATCATTCAGTTTACACCCCAAATATTTATGCCCCAAAACTGAACAGGAGATATCACAGTCAGAAGAAAATGGCATTTGGTTGTGACAGACAAAAACAGCGCAGTACTACAGTAAGAAAGAATAAAACATTACTCTGACAAATAATTAAAGTTCAATTTTACAATCTACAACAGACCAAAGTGCTTTACAGGAGAACAACAATGAAAGAAGATATAAAATGCATTAAAAATAAAACAATATATAATAAAACAAAAATCAGAGCAACATAGCTAAGAGTAACCATCAAATGGGAGAACCAAAACAGAAACCAGATCTCAGATATACATTTAAAAAAACAACAACCAAAGAACAGAATCAATATACTGAATAAAACAGGTAGGTTTTTTAAAGAATTGAAAGTAGGCAGAGAAGGGGCTTTTCCAATAGGTAAATGCTATAGGCACCACGACCATCAATACCCCAAAGCCGTTCAGGGGCTTAACGGAGCCATTTTTTGCACAGTAACAGAAAAAATAAACTCCTCCTTTTTCTCCACTTTCGTTTGCTGTTGTAAGGCATCTAAACATAAAAAAATAATAAAAAAATAAACGTAGAAAATATTTGGTAATGTGACTAATTATAAACTACAAATGTACTACAAACTTAAGTGAAACTTGAAATTTAATATAATGTTTGTTAAAACAGGACTAAATGACAATGCAAGTTGAAAAGATTGAAATAGTTTGTGAAAAAAGTAAAAGAAGACAATTAACAGGGCTTAACAGTTTGAGCATTTTACTCACATCTCCGAAAAAGAAAAGAAAAAAAAAAGATGTGTGCCAACTGTAAAATGTATTTAGGAGTATGTGTAAATACGAAGTAGGTCCTCTTTTTCAAATTAAAGTCATAAAGTCTAAAATACCTTAAAATGTTACAACAAAAGCTTTAACATTTTAAGAGGTCTTAAAGTTTGAGGCCTTAAAAATAAATTGCAGAAAGCAATAACCAATTTAATTTGATAAAACTGAAGTTAAGACTTATAAGGACCCACTGGGGCCCTACATGCACATCTTGAGCCTAGTGTGTTTAAATGCAGTTTTTCTTTTTTGCTCTTTTTTTTTTTTTTTTTTTTTTTCTTTCCAGCCCAGTTCATCTGAGAGGCCAGCTCGTTGGTTATACTACAGACCAGCATCCTCCTACAGCAAAACGGCCAACCTAGTAAGGTGTCAGTAAAATATTTGCATAGAACGAACATGGATAGTTTACAAAAATGACATTGTACAAACAGCATTTTCGGGACAAAAGTACCCTGGTTATTTAAACACTTTACAAAATAAAAATACATAGTCATTTTAATATAGCAACATCAACACTTAGTCATACAGGTAATAATATTTTACACTTTGGAACATTATTTTGACATTTTATTTTCACAAATGTTATTTGAAATATTAAAGTAACGTTAGGTTAGACAGTTTAACATTAACGTTTAACATGTTCTGTATGTATATCAAATTACTTTTGTAAATTATATTTGACCAAAATAGTGACGTCTCATCTTTGACCCTATTACAGCTGTTATTTCTCTATATTTTTATCCCTTTACTCGTGGAAATGCTATCATGGATTTAAAAAAATAGCTATTATTGGAATACAAAAATTATATCTGCCATCATCTCCCATTCGCGTGCCCAACTGTGAACTAATTAAGCAAAAATCAACATTGATTCAGTGTTTGTCTTTTAAACACTGAAAAACATTGAATTATCAACATTGATCCAATATTATTTTAACATTGCATTTTCAACATTGTTCAAATATTATTTTAACCAAAATGATGATTCTGATGGAATTTCAACATAATAAATGTCAGCTTGCTATCTGGGCAGATAGGCTTTTAATTTAATTTAATTTTATTTTATTACTAGTAGGTGCTGGACACTATAGCTAATTTATGTTAGTGAGGAGAGCAAAATATAGTAAACTGTGTCATTATACCCCAAAATTCAAAATTCTGTCAGTGGACTGGCAGAACATTTATAAAAATTTGGGATCAAAAATTGGACAAATAGTGGGTTCGTGGGACGGGGGCATGGCAGGGGAGCCCGCTGAGTGCTGATAAATGGTTTTCATCAAAATGTTTCGAAAGCTAATCTTAAAATCCACCGTGTCTGCGAAGCCACTGTTTTGCCGCCAAATAGTGGTTTCAAGGACACTCGTTCTTATGCTAACTAAACACTGACGTGACTTGAAAATTAGTGCGATGTGTTCAGTTGCATGTGCTTAGTACAGTAGAGGTGGTTTAATTAACGAGAATTGATATCACACATGACGGGAGAGCAAAAACACATAAATGTCCCAGATCCAACCGGACACAATCCCACCTGCAATCTATTGAATGGGATTTCAGACAGTATCGTTTCTGGACATTTGAATTAAAGTTCCTGTCATGATAAAAACTATTTCACCGCACTCAGCGGGCCCCCCAGAGTCCGTGGCACCGAGTTTCATCCCAGAATTCCACTGTCCACGAACCCACTGTTTTGCACAATGGAACAAATGCTAGGTGGGATCTGCATATCTCAGCTCACGAGAGGTGTAGAGAGCCAGGACTCGCACTCCTCTCTACGCCTCATCGCCCTCTATCAGAATCCGAGTTTTCGAGAAGATCCGAGAAACTTTATTTTTCGACCTTCCGTTTCTGAGATACGGCCACTTCCTGTCCGGCTTTGACCGGCCGTATCTCGGGAACCGAGCCGAGTTGGAGCTCCAAACTCTAGGCTTAGAGAGCGCTCATAGGGCCCCTTCTAACCCCACCACCCCGAGCTCCTGGGACCTTCCTTTTCCGAGATATGGCCACTTCCTGTCCAGCTTTGACCAGCCGTATCTCGGGAACCGAGCCGAGTTGGAGCTCCAAACTCCTGGTGTTGGGAGGGACCCTTGGGCCCCCCACACACCGCGAGTATGGAGCCCCAATTCCGCTTGGCTTCGGAGTTATGCCCGGTCAAACATCAGACTTTGACTGGGTGTATCTCGGAAACCAAGCCGAGTTGAGCCCCCCAATATCTCGAGTTTCATAGGTCCCAGGGAGCTGAAACTCACGTGTACTAACGGGGCTATGCGCAGTCGAACGGGCTCGGTCCCGTCTCTCTAGCGCCACCAGGCGCCGAGATGTGGTAGCGCACCACCCTTATTTTTGCCCCGTCGAGCTCAAGTCTTGTGGGCATAGCGTTTGGGCCGCAGCTGGTCTACTGGACTCGGTCCCGTGTCTCTAGCGCCACCAGGCGCCGAGATATGGTCGGGTGAGTTTTCAGAAAGATTAGGGTGATTTTTTGGGTAGATGCTGGTGAGAGCCCCCCCACCCGAGTTCCCCCCAATATCTCGAGTTTCATAGGTCCCAGGGAGCTGAAACTCGGTACGTGTACTAACGGGGCCACGCGCAGTCGAACGGGCTCGGCCCCGTCTCTCTAGCGCCACCAGGCGCAGAGATGTGGTAGTGCACCACCCTTATTTTTTAAAACAAACAAACAAAACATTGATTAAAAAAAAAAAAAAAAAAAAAAAAGACAAGTTATTTTATTTTATAATATTTTGATGAAACCCAACTTGGTGCCAAAGTGTGCTGATAAACGGGTTTCATCAAAATATTATGAAATAAAATAACTTGTCATTTTTTTTTATCTTCATTTTTTATTATATGTGTTTGTGCAATTTTGAAGCATCAAAATAGACAAGACAAAGGGAACTTATAACATTTATTTAAAAAAAAAACATCAAATTTCAACAAAACAAAACATTTCATGTGGTCCGGTGAAAACGCGGAGGCCCTCGCCGCACCGAGGTCCCTTGGCCTCGCCGCATCCTTTGCAAACGGCGCCTCCTGCAAAGAGCGATAAAGGAAAAGAGTCAGCAAACACACACACCCACTCAAGCTTAAACAGACCCACCAAAAGATGTACTCAGCGAAGTGGACCCCTCCAAACTGGCCTCCTCCTCGCCGGATCTCGGCTGGACGGCGGCGGTCGGGGTCGGCCTGCCCGGCGGCTTCTCCTCACCACCCGGTACACCCTGTAGATCCCCTCTGCCAGAGGAGGTGGCGGGGGGCTTGCGGGTCGTCGAAGCGCGGAGAGGTCACTCTCCGCATGCCTCCTCAACAGGCGGTAGCGGTGGGCCACGTGCCTGAGGGACCACCGCAGGATGGCCACCTGCCTGTTGAGGACAGCCATCATGGCCCTGACCCGCAAGCAACCGGGGTTGGTGCAAGGCCTCACCACCTCCCCTGACAAGTCTCCCGGGGACTCCACGGCCATGCTGTTTCTCATGTTAAACAACTGGTAAAAATAAAAAATAAGGTGTGAAAAAGTGAAAACAAGAGAGGAACGCGTCAGGAACCGGGTGCAGTGTGTGTGTTTGTGTGTAAATAGCAGTGTAAATGTGTAAAAGAGAGTGTAAAAATGACAAAATCGTGGGTGAAAATGACAAAGGTTAACCAGTGCAGGGATCATTTATAGACTTTTGAGATCCACATTCAACTATGGGGTGTGCGAGAGTGGAGTGACGAAAAGGTCGTCCAATCACAAGTCACTTTCAGCCTCTATGAGCAGTGTGAAAGGGGACAGAGTTTGATCGTTTTTCGAAAGCACCTGGAGTTTCACGGATGGTCGTTTTTTTTACAGAAAGGTCCCAGGGGCCCCAAATTCGGCACGGTGACCCCTGGGCATGCCCCGATCGACATACCGAAAGAAAGCGCAGGTCTGTAGAGCGAAGGCCAAAAAAATCAGCCTCTATGTTGGACGCGAAAGTGGACTGAGTTTGATGGCAGTTTCGATGGTCGTTTTTTATAGAAAGGTCCCAGGGAGACTTGAAAATTAGTGTGATGTGTTGAATGTGAAAATTGAAAATTAGCTGAATGTGCTCAGTACAGTAGGGGTGGTTTAATCAAGGAGATGAAAAAAAAAATTCAGTCACCATCCACATTCTTCAGTCACCATCCACATTCTTCAGTCACCATCCACAGTCTGTGCTCCCGTCACGAACGAGGGATGGAAAAATGCTTAGAAAGCGGCCTGGGCCCTCAAACTCTGGGGCCCGACTCAAGGGCACGGGACGACGGAACTCGCCGAGTTTCGGGGTCCTGCGACCTTCCGTCTCCTTACGGACTTCAAAAGGTTCATTTGACCTTTTTTTCCCCTGTCAGCGTGTGACACTTTTGAACGAGGCCTCGTTCGTTGTAAGCAATGAAAACGTGTATTAAACCACCCCTGGTGTACTAAGCACGGCCAACTGTACACGATCTACTGATTTTCCGGTCGTTTCAGTGGTAAAAAAAACAAAACAAAAAACAAGGTCCCGGAAGCTTAAAACAGTTAAATGAACGCAAATTGATACATTTCTGTTCCTTTGTCGTACGTATCGAAAATCAGACGCTAAATATCAAAACTAGGCGCTGCGAGCTTTCAAACGACACATGGTTTGTCAACGTCACTTCAGGTTTAGACTGAGAGAAGACTGTCTTAAATGTGAAACGCCAACTTTTCTGCTGTGACCTTCCGGGGACCTTGTTCAGTGCAAAATACAAAATGTGTTTTTCACCCTTTTTCGGCCTTTCGACCCCTGAACGAGGTCGCAGGTCCACCAAACTTTTCAGCCCGCTCCGGGGGGCCGTGACGAGAAGGAAAACGGCGCCCCCTGGTGGATCGGCCCTTTCCGAGCGGTGCTAGGGTCGGACGGTGTGCCAGGTCCTAAACCTAAATGCATTTTTGTGCAAAACTGAGCACTTGGCAGATAATTTTGCTTGTTTTAAGCAAAAATTACTTAAGTTACTTTCTTTTTACCTTAAAACAAAATAGAATTTCTTATGTCATTTTACTTCTCTAGTAAATGCTTCTTGATTTAATGCTTCTTTGATTTAAACACTAACTAAGAAAGCATTTTTTGCAGTGTGAAATCGCTTGAAAGGGTTAGTGGAACGTGTCCGATTGGTGGTGTGAGAAAGACAAGAACACAATGGACACAGACACCCAACTTCACAATTCATTCTTTCATTTATTTATAAAAAAACACAGAAAAAAGACAAACAGAGAAAGACGATCAGACAAAATCAAAACAAACAATCTCCCCACAAGTCGGGGGCGAAGCTCTCATCTGAAAAACAAACAGAAAAATCTATTTAGTGGACCACTTATAAAGTAACTGCAATCTTATTGTGAAGATAAACGGATTCATACACGTGAGGGCCCCCGGGTCCTCCTCCTCCTACTCCTCCTCCCCGTCTGCCGGAAAGGTCTCGTACGTGGGCAGGAACTCATCTGAAAAACAAACCATCAATTTAGGTGACCACACTTATCGAGTAACTGCAGCACCATTAGGATTGTGATTATAAAAATGGATTCGTACTCGGCGGCCTGCCGGGCAGCAACTCCTGGAAGACTGGGACGGGCTCCGCCAGGCCCTCAAAGCTTTCAAACAGTTCATCTGATAAAAAATAACATAAAAAATGTAGCTGTTAATAACTAATAATTAATTTGAGTTACTGTTAGGATTGTGACGATAAACGGATTCGTACCAATTATGGCCTGCAGCTCCTCATCCTCAGCTGGTTGTTCCGGCTCGGCTGGTGAGGCGAGCACCTGAGGCGGCAAAGCCGACACCTGAGCCGGTCGGGCCTCTGCCTGGGAGAAGTCGTCGACCATGGGGACGGCTGGGTCGCTTTCGCGAAGGAGCCGCAGCTTCCCCACGGTCACCGACCTCTCCAACGCCCGCACTGCCGAGGACCTCGAGCGGGTCTGGAAACGTGATTACAAACACGACCACACACGTTAAATCGACAACAAACAGATGGCTGTTTCACACACTGAATTAAAACAACGGGTCAATCACGACTTACCGTCAAGTCCGGGTGCCCGTTGAGCAGGTGCTTCTCCGGGTACTTGACGACCTTTCCGCAGAGCGGGTAGGCCAAGTTGGCCAGCTTCACTCTGCGGCGGGCAAATTTTGTGACGGTTGCCTGTTGCTCGAGGTTCCGCATCGCGTGGGCGTCCCTCAGGTGCTCGGTAATGTGGATCACCCGAGCCGGGCACATCGGACACCTGATAGCTGTGAGGAAAGATGTGTCAAAAAAGTCCAAACACACAGTGTGTGACACAAAATGATGTGATGAGCAAATTGGTAACATGTTGTGATGGCATAAGGAACTGTGATCAATATATATCGATCAACTCACCCACTCTTTTTCGTTGGTACATCTTTAAAGAATAAAAATATACGAGTCAGCTTCTGACATACTGTTTGAATTCATGTTAAATAAATAAAACAATTGCAATAAAACAATTCCTGTGCCCTTCCGGGACCTTGGCGTGAAATGACTACCCTGGATGGATACATTTAGGCCCGAAAATATACCGTGCATGATACAAAATCAGTGCACAGTCAGCAGAATGAATTTGGGATTTGGTTTTTCGCAAATATCTCGGAAATGACAAGGGGAAAAAATCTCAAACTCTGGTCGTTCGTAGGTCTCGTGGGGGCCTATCCAACGAGCCCACCCGCGTCCCCGATGGCGGTCGGGCCGGGGAGTTATACCCGGTCAAAGGCGCACCTTTTTCGGCTCATATCTCGGGAACCCCCGGCTCAATCTTCCCCAAACTCTAATAGGTCGTAGGGCTGGAGGCCTTTCGAATGAGCCCACCCACGAGGTCTAATTCGCCCGGGTCCCCCAGTTATAACTGTTCAAAGTTGGGGGTCCCCGCGAGCGGCGATCCGGCAGGGGGCGTCCCCGGGGCCCGCCACTCTCCCCTTCGAGCAATGGTCCCCGTGGGACCTCCTCACCCGCATTTGAGCTCTCTAGGCAAAAAAAAGTAGTGAGGAACGCGTCAAGAACTGGGTGCAATGTGTGTGTTTGTGTGTAAATGGGAGTGAAATGTGAGAATTGTGTAAAAATGTGAGAATTGTGGGTGAAAATGACAAAGGTGTCATTTTCGCTTCAGAAATGCTCCTGGTGTGAGTTGGCAACGCGTGAAGGACGGAATAAAATCTTGTTGGAGCCGTAATGCGCCGCAGATGTGTGCAGTTTAAATAAGGGGTTACCTTCTAGAACTGTGGTTTTCAAACTGTTTACACCAAGTACCACCTCAGAAAATATTTGGCTCTCCAAGTACCACCATAATAATCAATATTAAAATACAGTAGTGTAGTAGCCATAACTATTCAGCTATAACTATGCACAGCTCAAAAACGAGGCAGTTTGGCTAATAAGAATATTTATTTTTGTCAGCCCCTTTTTATACAATGTAAAAACCCAGTTTGAACATTACCACTGCACTGTGCTGCTTACATACAGTTAAATAAAATAATAAATAATGAGTAAATGAAAATGTAAATATTAAGTTAAAAAAAAGTACTGTACTTGATAAAAAATGTTTAACACAGGCTGTGCAGCTGCAAGAGAAAACCAAGACAGACCAAAAACCAAGAAGCTAGCTGAAAAGAAAATATGATGGCGTTAGTTGAGCTGTATGCACGATGGGCGCCGCCTTGTTAGTTTGTGCATTAAGTAATCACTTTGGAAAGGTCATGCAGGACGTTGGCAGAAACAAAACGTTTAGGTTTCAAAAGATACAATAAACTGACACAAAGACATAAACATGTCATTCAACATACAATAAAATTTTAACGATCCTCCTTCTCCACGCTTGTAAACAATGGGGTGGTACTTCCGCCTACGTCCAGCATGACCTTTCCAACATGATTACGTAATGCCTGGTGTGTCGTAGACCAGCACAAGATGAACAACTGTGGTTAAAAAGTATATAAATGTTTATTTTTTTTTAGAAAATGACCAATCGTTTTTGCTAGATAAGACCCTTCGTGCAGAGCCCTTTGAAGCACTTCGAAATCCTTTGAAACTGCATTGATTTGGACAACAATTTGGTTACTGTTGAAGTCCATTGTGTGGAGAAAAATCCTGAAATGTTTTCCTCAAAAAACTTAATTTCTTTTCCACTGAAGAAAGAAAGACATGAACATCTTGGATGGCATTGGGGTGAGTAAATTACCAGGAAATTTTCATTTTGAAAGTTAGTGGAATGTGTCTGGTTGAGTGTGCTCATTAAAGTAGAGGTGAGAGCAAAAACACTAAAATGTTAATGCTTATTTACACTGTGAAATCAGCCACTTGTCACCTGTTCAGTACAAAGCAGACTGACAATTTGTTTATACATTGTTTATGCGGTCAAAAAAGACAAGAAAACAATGAACACAAACACCCAACAACACATTTATAACTTTTTTTTATTTAAAAACACATAAAAAAAGACTGAACAATTTATGAACACATTAATTAAAACAACAACTCCCAGGTGCCCCCAAACCTCCTGATAGTTGGGAAAGAGCTCGTCTGAAAAATAAACCATCAATTTAGTTGATCAGGGTCATCGGTAGGTCATTTAGGTCATCGCTAGCCCCCACATGCCCACACCTGAGCCGGTCGGTCTCCCATCTGAGGCTCCAGGGACCCTGCCTCATCCCATGGGGCATCAGGTGGGCCCTCGGCCTGAGAGAAGTCAAAGACCATGTTTTTTACTGTGTAGAATCTAAGGCTGACTCTTCCTAGTCAGCCATGAATATGTTGGCATATGAGGGGGCAATTTTTTACCCATTGCTGTACTCGTCTTTCGTCAGGTTGATCTCTAATAATTTTATGATGTGTTCATCTAGTCTTTTTGGGTCAGGAAATTTGGTCATGAATTTTTTTGACCGCCTCGAGGCCTACTGTCTTTTCAATATTTGTGTACAAAATGTCAATGTCTATTGTGAAGAGGAGGGCGCTTGAGGGAATTTTTAATTTACCAATTTTTTTTATATGAAATCGTATGTGTTTTTCAAATAACTCGGGTGTCTGGTGGAGAGAGGATTGAGAAAGTGTCCCAAAAATTCTGCAATTAAGGATGTTTCACTGTTGCAGTCAGATACAATAGGCCTTCCTGGAGGCCCTTGAAACGGAATGCTCCAACTCTTGGGCTCCTTGTGGATTTTTGGGAGCAAGTAGAATCTTCTGGGTCTGGGTGGGCCGTCACAAGTTAAATACTTTTTTTGTGCTCCATTAATTATATTTCTTGAACACATCTCTTCCAAAATCTCCTGTACTTAACTGATGGTTTGAGGATATATCGGTTCCTCTAGTGACTGATAATGATCGCTGACAGTGAATTTTCCCAAATGTATTGTTCTCTGTCAAGAATCACTGTTGCATTCCCCTTGTCCGCAGGTTTTTTTTTTGTAATTCTCTTAATGCTTTAATTTCACCCGTGGTCAAATTTTTTGTTTCTTGAAAACCCCAATTTAAGTGTCTATAGGCATAAAGATCTGCTCTGATAATTTTTTTGATTTCATTGGGGAGACAAAGCTGGTGTCCAGTTTGATGCATGGGTGAACTTTTCTTTCCCTCAAAATAGGTTTCTAATCTAAATCAGCAATTATACTCTTGTAGATCTGCGAGTAATTCTAATCTCTGTGTTTTAAAGCCACAAAACACTGAATTTTTGGACTCTTCACTGAGGACCAGTGACCACGAAAGGTTGATAATCAATTTGTTTTGACCCCCTACTGGGTTGACACTGGAAGGCAGTTTAAAGCCGCCATCCAGTGTGCCAACATAGCCTTTGCCGTCACTGGTCTCCAGTGAATTCCATCCTGCTTGACATGAAAATATTCTGATGGAAGTGCAGGGGCAAAATTAAGGTGATCTGTAATGTGTGTGTTGAAGTGCTCCATCATCCCCTGCTCTCCCGATGAGAGAGTTCTGGAGAAATTAATAAGGGGGAAGAGGATTTCTGACCCCGGTAGTCTCGTCTTTGCCACTCTGTACGCGTTCTGAAGCGCTGTCATCGCCATCATACGGTATCTTTGTTGTCTGTTATTGAGACCGAATGCCAGAATAATTTTTTCTGGTTCGACCCCCGAGCGTGGCCTTCTCGACTGGCGCGCTGGAGTTTTGCAAATGGATTGTAACTTTCAATCTGGAGGTCGGGGCAGTTGGTTGCTGGGAACCTGGACAAATTTGAGTCGCCAATAGTGACATATTTTTTATTAATTTTGAGGCTCCAATCAGACAGTTTTCTTCCTGTGTTAATGTGTCTGTGAGGAAGACCCAGTAAACTTTTCAGTGCCGATACCGAGGCTTTTGCATCGACTGCCTCTGTTTGTGGTGGTAATGTGTGTGTGTCAACCGATATGGGTACGAGTCTGGGTCAAGCATCCGAGCCGGAAAGGCCCACACCTGAGCCCACACCTGAGCAAAAGCCTCGACTGCCTCTGTTTGTGGTGGTAATGTGTGTGTGTCAACCGATATGGGTACGAGTCTGGGTCAAGCATCCGAGCCGGAAAGGCCCACACCTGAGCCGGTCGCTCTCCCCCCAGAGGCTCCGGGGACCCTGCCTCAGGAAGTCCAAGACCATGGGGACGGCTGGCTTTGACTCCCACAACAGCCGAAGCTTCCTCACGGTCACCAACATCTCCAGCATCTGCACCGCTCTTGACCTCGTGCGCGTCTAAAACATCATAAAAACATGATTGTATTTGTTAAAACAACAATAAACAGATGTTTCATACACTGATGTAAAACAACAGGTCAAACACGATCATGTCAGTTTTGACACTGACGAGTCCCTGTGTCCTTTATGTTAAATCTAAATAAAAAAACTTAATGTATAACGGCAAACATTTTGCTGTGACCTTGGTCTTAAATATCTGTCCTAGATGGTAAGATTTAGGCTGAAAAAAAAAAAAAAAAAATTATATATATTAGGGCTGTCAAATTTAGCGCGTTAATAACGCGTTAACGCAAAATCATATTAACGGCACTAATTTTTTTAACGGACGATTAACGCAGCGCGTATTTTCTGCTTGACCCGTGGCCCAACCCCAGTTGGAGAAATGAAGATACACAGTGTTGGCAACTTGGCGACATTGCAGACCCCTTTAGCGATTTTTTTCCCTTCAACAAAGCGCCCAAACCTTATTTAGTTACTGCTCTCTCAGCACGCGCGCGCGCCTCTCTCTCTCTCGCTCTCTCTCTCTGCGTCTCACGCGGAGGAGCAGCGCTTTAATTCAGTTAAACACAGATATTATGTTGCTTCTCTAATTTTACAAATATAGCCGAAATCAGAGCACGGATATTGTCTTTAGCTTATGTGTATTTAATTTCACCAGACGACGGCTCGATTATCAGAATTTTTGTGCAGATTAACGTCTTGGAAGGGAGAGCTGGTTATGTTTATTTGGTCGCGTTTCAGTCACCATTTCAAATTCATTCCGTTGGTTGACAACAGAAACAGTAAAATATACGTTTTATTGAGAATGTATTGAGAATTTAGCTTCATCAAAATGGGCACAGAGAGAGACAAACTACAATGTAATAATAAATGCTAAATGTACATTTGGCATTTTCAGAAGAGCTGCCCTGTCATGCAAAAATCTAAACATTTTTGTGTTAGTAAATTGCTCAGTGCAAAGAAAGAGAAGTTATGGGAACCTGGTATTTCTTTGTTCTTTCTACATGTGTCTAATAGACATGAACAAGTTCTTTGAAAAACATCTATGACCTTTGAAACATGTCTTGTCTTCATGCTATATTGACTATGGTTTCAATAATAAACATACATTTGCATAAAGCATCTATATTTATCAATGCCCACGTTGATTAGAGTATTACAAACTTGAAAAGTATTAATTTAAGGTATATTTAGAACAAATAAAAAATGTGCGATTAAATGCGATTAATCGCGAGTTAACTCATGACAATCATGCGATTAATCGCGATTAAAAAATTTAATCGATTGACAGCCCTAATATATATATATATATATATATATATATATATATATATATATATATATATATATATATATATATATACAAAAAATAATTGCACAATAATGCTTTATGAGCAGTGTGTACTGTGAAGTAACCGGACAGCACTGATCAAGGCTGTAAATTGTACATAGATACAATTATACATAAATTAAGATTGATATGTTAGATTATCTCACCTTTACAGTCTTTAGTCAGTGTGTGAATGATCATTTCAACAAAATGGTGGTTTCCACACACCCTTTTTTTTTAACCAAAAGCAGCCATCATTAATTATTATACTGGTATTGTTATACTTTGTAGTATAGGTATCATGTACTTAGAGTAATAATCTGTTTGTTGTAAAATGTATTAGCTGTGTGAAATGAAATCAAATGACGTTATACCTGTCGAATTGCTCACGGACAGATGGCCAACTAATAAAGTTCTTCATCCTGGCAAACCAATAGGATACATCTGCAGATTTGCTTTCAATTAACTGAAGGTCCACGGCTACTCCATTCATCACTCTTAAAGAAACTGGAATAAATGTTGAGAGGAACATCGCCCAGCGTGACAAAGTATAAGTACAGTTTTTTCATTATAAATATATTCAAGTTAAAGTACCCACATTTAAATCTACTCTTAACAACAAAATTTCAATAAAATACTCAAGTAAATGAAATGGAGTAAATGTAATTAGTTATGAACCACCTCTGCATTTGTTAATTTAACTCTTTTTAAAATGTCACTTTTTTGTTGTTTAGGCAGAGGCTTTAAATAAGCCCTCATGGGTTTTCTGCCTCTCCCTACAGTGTTAATGGATTCTTGCTTTTTATATAGTTTATATTGGGCATAAAAGCTCAACTACAAAATTTTAAATAAATAAATAGGTTTTATAACCTTTTACAACTGAGGGAGATTCTATGAATGTTTGTTTGAATGAATAAATGAATTACATCAATGTAAGTATGAGGGGAACCAACTATCTTCAGAAAGTTTATTGGGTAATGTTTATAAGCACAGCTCTGTTTTGTGTAATTCTGTTGTGCAAAACATTTAAAGGTCCCATGACATAGTGATGTAGTACTCGAGTCCGGTCTCGAGACCGATTTCTGCTTTCTCGGACTCGACTCGGACTTGTTTCTTCAAAGACTCGGTCTTGACTCGGACTCGGCATAGGCGGTCTTGTCCCCATCACTAGTCCACTAGGATACATACCACTATAATTTTTTAATTTGCTCTGCATGTCCTAACTATGATTAAAAAAAGTCAGGGTGGGCTTAACATGTTGATGACAGAGCAGCACTGTTGAAGCAGTTTAGAAAAATAGGCAGAAGATGATGCATGTGGTAGGGATTTTTTTAATGATAGTAAAAGCATAGCCCATATTAAGACATTAAGACTGCTCCTCTAAACAATTCCCAATCTAGCTTAGTCTGTAGGCCTAACTGTTGATTATTAACTGGGGTGATATTAAATCATGAATATGAAAACTGACATGTTTTTATGGTCTTGGTCTCGACTCCTAAAGACTCGGTCTCGACTACATCAAGCTCTGCGATCTTGAAATACGGATATCGCGCGCGACATATAACCAACAGGAAAACGGTTATCCAAAATAACAAAGAAGTGTACAACACTCGCGTTACAGTGTGTGTATTCACACACATACTTGATGCTGTCTACCTTTACTTTAGCGCAAGTAGCATAGCTAACTGCATAGCTAATGCTACAGCCACATTCTACGTGTAACAATCTAGGTAACCATAAACAGTAAAACAACACACTTATTTGTCAATCATTAGTTGACTTACTTGTCCGAGGTGTGTAGTAGCTGAGCCAAAGAGAGTTGGTACTGATCCAGACTTTAGGTTCAAACGTTCAGCAAGCCCAGCTCTGTATTGTCCCAAGTTGACGAAACAGTCGTCTGTGAAATGTTTGCCGCAGACATGCACAACTTTCGGAATTTGTGTCGGCGCATTTACAGAGAAAATGAAATGAATCCACTGGTTCTTCTGTGGCTTGGATGAAGGAACTAAAAAAAGGCTTCGGTGTTCATTTATACATCCAATTATTGAGCTTCGCTCGCTCAAACGCCATGTTATCTCTCGTAGACAAACTAAAATCGCGCGCGCGTGTTCCTACGTCCCAGCTTATTTTCTCATGGACGGAAAATATTCTCTGGGCGCCTGGGCGGGCAAAGCAGAGAAAGAGGAGGTAACATTCCTCCTTATAACGTCATAAAGAGGAGATTCAAGATCAGCGCGATTGAGCTTCCATTTTCTCAAAGGCAGAGAAAGATAGCAAAAGCTCGATTTACACCGATTCAAATTTCTAGAAACTTGGGGACCATATACAGGCTAGGGGAACTCATATTAATGTTAAAAAACCTCAGAAAGTGAGAATTTCATGTCATGGGACCTTTAATGAAACCTTTAAATGCCTTTTTGGCTGCATGTATGGCTCAGGTTCAGGACGCTCCCATTACTGGTTGCTTAGTAGCCTAATATATATTAATGTCTTTAGCAGATGTCATCCCATATTGTTGACATCAAAACATTTATCTTGCTACTAACAACAACATTTTTGGAGGGAACAGACTCAATATAAAGGTTATCGGTACTTAAAGGGATAGTTCACATTAAAATGAAAATTCTGTCATCATTTACTCACCCTCAAGTTGTTTCAAACCTGTATGAATTTCTTTCTTCTGCTGAACACAAATGAAGATATTTTGAAGAATGTCAGTAACCAAACAGTTAACAACTGAACTATCCCTTTAAAGTGCTTAATATGAACATTGAATAGCCCCTTTCACTCAGAGATTACGGGAAATACACCAATAATTTGTCCAGGGATTGTTTGATTTTTGGTTCATTCACACCAAAGCTTGCTCATTCTGCTCAGCGCCACTCGCTCAACCCAGAATGCCTTTTGGTGATATCTAGTTCGAGAATCTGTGAAATAGATAAGCAAGAGTGGAGCAATACTGTAGGTTATGAAGTTAAAATTTTGTTGTAGTAAAGTTTCAAGCCTTATACATAAATGCACAGTAAAAAGTTGAGAACGAGCAGGGAATTGCACAGAAATTCTGCACCGAGCACAGAAACGGACAGTGAATGTGGAGAGAGTGCGAGTTACCAGAGATTTATATTGGAATCTAAAGCGGGACATTGGCAGAAAGCACGAGGATGTGCTACACAAACATGGTAGTGCACCAGCAAAAGGTGAACTATACATACGATAATAAATTAGATAAATAGGTATGGTACGGTAAGGTAGTGTTGTGGCGAATTCAAAGTTCTTTTTGGTTCAGGTCTCAAAGAAGCTTTCTCGGAGTCGGTTGTTCCAGGTCAGAAGAATTTACTTTATTGTACAAAACAATAAAGGAGAAGCCAGCTGGACATCTGACGTTATAATATTCAGCATTCATTTTTATACCTTTTTTTATATCATCAAGTCTCCAATGGGTACCCTTAGACCTATCTTTTTACTTCAGTTACGCCTGGTGACCTTGGCACATTTAGACATGTCTTCTCTATTGGTCAAACCTCACACAATGGTGCTCTGTTTCATACAGTATTTTTGACACTTCGCATTTCTGATGCAAGCTGGTTATTTTCCATTCTCTCTTCCTTTCTCAGACCCATTTTGTCATGCTTGTCATTTTCATTACAACATACTTGGACATGAATCAAGGAGAATCTCCAACAGTAGCTATTGTGTTGTACCCCGCTCATGACATGCAGACAAAATATATCATAGCCACTGACCACGAATTATGATTTCCTTCCCATGAATTAAGAATTTGTTCTCTTATTTGGGCTAAATCATGGCCACAAATTAAATTTGTTCTCTGGTTTTAGTAAATCATGGCCACAATTTACTGGCCTGGCTCCGCCCTCCTACGTACTTCCGCTCAATTTCATTTTCCTTCAGTACTACGTCTGGGACTGCTGTATATTCTTAGGTTTCCAGAAACAAATTTTTTGTAGGACCAATCAGCGAATAGAGGGAGTGGCTGAGAACGATGACGTTGATGTGATCACACACAGGACTAGCGTTGGCCAAAAGTGAGCCTACGTGTGACGTACAACACACAGACGCGCTGCTTTATCAAGCCTCGAGGAACAGAGAAGGAAATGAATAGTGGAATAAAGTCGTTTTTTTTTTTTTTTGCGCACAAAAAGTATTCTCGTCGTTTTATAAACTTTATAAAAGACAGACATCTTATTCTAAACATAATCCTCTGATCATTCGGACGACCACACGTTAGCGATTGGCTATGGCAGATCCTGAGTGACTCTGGGCAGATCCAATAGTTTTGAACTTTAACAGAGAACCCGCCTACAAGGAAGTAAACGTTTCTCAATGGAGCGAGGCCAGACTCTCTGTACAAATGAAATGTACGAGAGTCTGGTAGAACCAGGCTAACAATTTACTAAACCAGGTAACAAATTATTATACAGTTAATTGTGCGTACACTTTAATTAAAATGAGGAAAGTAATTATTAATGCATTGTTGCGTTGGGTGTGAGTAATGAATTGTTAATGTGTTTTTAATTGATAAAGGTAATTTAATGCATATATTAGTACATTAATACAAAATACAGACTGTCACAGAATGTCATATCATGACATGGCTGCTATTTATAATCCCACACTGAACCCCTATATATATCCTACACTGAATATATATCCGACCAGAGACATTCTCTATTGACCTTTTAACAGTTCATGAGCTTAGAATTGTAAGGTTCTATCTCCGTTTAGGGTTGTTCTGAGATATTGAGCATCAAAGTTTTTACATCCCAGCTGGCAAAACTTTTATGTAGTATAATCTACTATTATAGCTCAACAAGACCATCACCCTACAGGTACTTTGAGGATAGTATATCAAAATCCTGGCACATTTGGAAATGGGATTTTTTAAGATGGCCTAAATGGAGATAGAACCTTATAATTCTGAGAGCTCTGATTCTGTTTGGAATTATAAGGTTCTATCTCCACTTTTACAAATAAAACCCCACATTTCAAAGAATAAATGTATATAACCATTGATTTTAATAAATTTATATATTTATAATACAAGCACACAGCTTGTAGTATATAATATAATATATAATAGTATAGTATACATCAAAGCCAAGCAAGTTTGTAAGAAAAAATGTTATTTTTCTTTTCAAAGAACATGGACATGGAAATATTACAGCCAAACAAAAAATGTTTTCTTCACATACTACACCCCACTCCTCTGTACTGTAAAAACCTTTAGGAAGCATCTTACATATATTAAAAACGGTTCATTTAGTAGATTAAAACATACAAAATATTGTATAACATCATGAAAGTTATGTTTTCATCCCTTTCCACCCCCACCCACTCCGTGATCTGAAACATTTTAAAAACAGTGTTCATTTATTTCATTAAAAACATTCTAAACACACTTCTAATCAATAATGTATTGTTGTAATTCATTACAATTTTTTTAAATCCTCCACCCTTGACATCTGAGAACATAGTTTGGGTATTGTACAAACAAAGGCACGGTAAATACAACAGAAATTCCACCCATCTATAGAAGTACCCACCACTAGATTCTGCTGTCCTCTTTGCCGCTCCCACTCCCTTTGAAGGACTTTCACCACTATCATCATTTCTGTATCATAATTTCTGTAACCAAAAAAAAAACAATTTAATTATTATCCTGATATAAATGGGGCAACTTTTATCAAAGCACCAATAATCTAGCAATCTTAAAAAGCTAGCAGCTTGCATTTATGGAAGGGGAGTAAGTTAGAAATTGATGTTATGTTAGCTAAGCTGCAGTTGCCCATCTACAAGGATACAAGGATGTTTATTTGTCACATACATAGATTTACAGGTGCAAAACTGTAAGCAAGCTGTTGGTGAGCTAGTAATGCTAACGTTTGCTAGCAAACAAGCTGGTTTACATTAGCTAGCTAATGATATGTGCTTCAACTTACCGATCTCTTCTAGTGCTGGCGTCTTACGTCTTTTGGGCACCATCGTCGGCTTCATATGTCCAGGCTAATGTCCAGCCCTTAGCTCTGTGTCCAGGCTACAGAGCTAAGAGGTGGGTTTTGATTGGTCCGTCCGTGTTCATTCAGGGTTTTGATTGGATATTGAATCTACTGGAGATAGAACCTTATAATCCCAACTCGGTTTATGTTTTGTGAGATGGAACTTTTTTATTTTATTAATAACTACTAATAATATATATATATATATATATATATATATATATATATATATATATATATATATATATATATTTACAAAAATAACACCACACAGGTATTAAAAAACACCTAATGGATCAGATTATGTCAAAAACTCAATTTTGACCAAAGGTGGAGATAGAACCTTATAATTCTAAGATCACGAGGTGTAGATGCCAAATACTGCTTCCACATCATAGATGTTGGCAGTTATGAGAAGATCAGTGATGATGAGATTGGCCTATCAGAGGCCACAAAGACATGATGACTCTTCAGGTACCACCATTCCCGGTAAACACAGGGTGTTTAACTACAGGCTTTCATGGGCAAGACTGAGAATGCGTTACGTGAGAATGGTATACTTGCAGCACAATGACGAATCTACTGGCGTGTAATTGGAGTCAGTCCTTCCAATGTGAAGGCCATCTGTGATCTACACAACTACCTACAGAGTACAACGAGGACTGTGTGAATAAATAGTTCATTTGGGTCCTCTGACGGTGGACAATCCTGTGTGGATGATGCCTCAGCCCTGTTCAATGCAGCCAAGAGGCAATTCTCAAATACTCATTGTATTTCATATTGTAACACCCTTTGTGTGTTTTCAAGCTCTCCTCTTGCCTCAATGGTTGCTCGCTGGGACTGATTGGCTCCAGTTTGGTCTGCATTTTCCTTCAGTTACCATAATGGGCTTCCCCACTGGTGGCTTTTGCCTCCATGAAAGGGTTGAGAATGCCTTTCCACTGCTGGTGACCCACTTCTCTTTTGATCTTTCATTTTATTGACCTCCTGTCTATATGTGTCACAGAGTTTTTTCCATTTCTTTCTACATTCCTCCACTAAAAAAATACTAAACACAACCATACATACATACTCATCACACACATAATATCATTATATACTGTATATATATATACCAGTAGGTAGCATCTGAGAATTTTTCGGTATAAAAATAAAAATATATATTTCATCAGTCGAGCCAAATTGGATAAGATTATAAAAAGGTAAGATGTTTCGTCAAGCTATTATTATTTCACTGTATATTTATACCAAGTGCAAATAGCTTACCTTGTTGGCAAAGGTTATTTACACTAACTCCCCTGGTCTATCCTACAAAGTTTGTCCATCTGAAAGTTTTTGTAGCTGCCCAATATGAATCAGAGGACATTGCTGCAAACACCTTGTACTTACTGATTTGCTGAGTGAACATGATTCTCGGAAGTTTCCTGCCTTGGATTATGTTAATCTAGTGAAGTGTAATTAAGCAAAACAAGCTTTACTACATTATGTGCTTTGACACAAAAGATGTAAATGTTAAAAGATGTTAAAAATGTTAATGTAAAAAGATGTTAAAAGTTTATGTAATGAGAGAATTTGCCACACTTCTGCAATGACATTTAAACATACCTGTTTTACATACTCTTACAATGAGAAACGTGCTTGCCTTCTGCTGGCATGTGAAATATTTAAAGCCATATTAACAAAAGATTTACCACCTTAAAACTGAAGTGGGGAAGTTAAATGAAATACTGGACACTGCAAAAATGGCAGACAATTCCTCAGCACATTCGCCAGCAAATTAAAAACTGGAAGACTGGAGCAGCATTTCCAGTAGTAACTGATGATTTGACAAGAAAGATAAGACCATTGTTTCCACACAGAGTTTCAAAAAACATGAAACGAAAGTATGGAAAGATTTTCAAAAGACGACTAACTAAATTCAAAAATTTAATGTAGAGCAGAGATGATGCTTATTTTTTTATTTTTGCTTTTATCGGTCGTTGTTCTCTAACCTCCTCAGGGAGATCCTCTTTACAAACCTTTGGGTAAAACCAATATGTTTCTGATTTATAAATGTTTTGTTCTAAATTAAAAGTATAACAAATAGTTATAAGCTATTTCAATAGAGCATATACAAACCCCTAATCAGGCTTCTTAACATATAGTTAGACATGTTTTCTGCTATGATCCTTCTCTTTAGTGACTATGTAGTTTCTTTTGGTGCCTGTCACTGACAGCCTTCCCAGAACTCTATAGTTTGTTCCCTGAGCTGGTGGCTGTAGCAGCATTTTAGCTTGCATCATCAGAAAATCATTGGAACAATCTTCAGCCTTAAAATGCATAAGACTGTCATGTCTATAGTCACATGCATTATTATCTGCTTCAGGGTTCTCCAAAAACTCTGTGTCCTACTGATGTGAGATTTGAAAGATGATTTCACATAAAAATGTTCTTTTTACAGTTGAGAAAAGGGCAGATAACCTTTTTATGTGCCATTTTAAATGGTCAAACAAGTTAGTCAAATTGGGAGATTTATGCTCACATCCACTGATCTATATAGAATGACTGGATAGCTCATGACATCATTAACAGTGAAGCCACCGCGTCGCCATATTGGTATTCCCTGGTGAGCTCACACATTCTATTGAATCAATAGGAAATTTTATGATTTGACTGAGAAAAACGTTTTTAAATCTAAAGTCTCCTTGTACATTTTTACAACACAAACACCCTAAGCATTTAAAGCTACACTGTGTAACTTTTTTAGGCAATTCTTAGCAAAAAACACTTAGTTCTTTCAAAAATATACAGTATGTGCTCATTAATGTATATTTACTTCTTTCAAGTAATAAAGTATTTTCTTAAGTTTATAATCTGCCATTGAAAGTACATACGGGTGAGGGGTTTGAATGCCGGTCGCCATGTTGCCCCTCCATCTTGAAACTACATTAGCCAAAGAGGGACATACCTGTAAATTCAAGCTTCGCCTTTTGCGTTTTTCACTCAGTGACACCGTGACGAATGCGAGGGGGAGATTACTCGCGAGCTCGCGAGTGCCAGCAGATTTGAAAGATAGTGTGTGTGTGTGTGTGCTCACATTTGAAAGAGAGAATTAAAACGTCAACGCGACAGACAAATCAGCAAGACCATAGTCAATATTGGAGTAACTTTTCCCAGATGGAAAGAGCTCATGAGGAGAAAAGATTTTAAAACGGACGCCGAGGTTGCCTGCTTTCTTCTCGACAGGTAATTCAGCCTGTTGTAATTCATTTGTGTAAATTCAAAGTTTTATAGTTGCTTGTCTAACCATAGCATGGTTGTGCATAACGCCAGAACGACCTCTAGTATAACTTCATCCTCGCGTCAATGGTGAAAAAGTATTGTTTACCTTGTAACATAAATCTGTGCTGTGACGGATCACAGGTGATGAATAGTTTTAAAGGCGCAATTTTTTAAGCTATATAAAAAAAAGGACACTGTAAATTTTAGTTATTTTTAATTGCTTTTACTTTGTACACATTGTAACGTTAGCCTAATCTGATTATGCTGGGATAGCCGATTCCAAGAGTGACGTTTACCTTCTGACATCTGTCCTGTAGTTTTATTCATTTTAGACGTATTGTTTATTATTGTCATGGACGAAGTCGATAACTGGAAGCCATGTTAATCTTGGAATAATACGGCCACCGTAGGAGTTAAAACGCCCTCGGAATTGAGAGGAACAGAAACTAATATTCACTGGGTAGTCATATACAATTTCACTGCTAGATGGGGGTAAAAATCACACAGTGTAGCTTTAAATGGGTATTTGTTTAAAGTCGGAAATTTTTCCTTCTTATTAAAAATTGCTTTGATACTGGGTAGGAGAGTGTCTGTCTAGGCTAACAGCAGGTGGCAGTAATGAAGAGTTTTTTGTTTTGTTATTTGCCCTTTGACTGAAGAAAAAGCTTAACTCCTCGTTAAAAATCGTTTAAAATATAATAGGCCTATTTAATAAAAGACTAAAACGGCAAATTCTTTGCAAAAGGGATAAAAGGCTGTACGAGAACACTAGTCAGCCTTCACTGAAGAGCTATCTTCACAGGTAAGAAAAACAGTTTGATACTATTAATTAAGTAGTGAATGCTAAAGACCTATATTTTTGCTAATTGGTGAATATTCTGGTGAATATTGTTTCGTGGCCACAAATTAAAAATACCTCAGCACGTTTTACTAATTTGTTCCCTCGTTTTACTATATTGTGGCCACATTGTAATTCATTAAATCAAAATGAGTGCTTTATATAATAATTGATATTTGATGCAAAAAAATGTTTTGAACCTTTTAAAAATAGAATTTTTTTAAATGGATATAATGGTATTTAAAATAGAGAGAGAGACAGACATGGTCAAGGTTTAAAATTAGAGGTTTAATTGTTTTTAATCTTCAGTGATTTCATGTCGGCAAGAATTACTGGAAATTGAAACGGTTCTTTATCTTATTGATTTTTGTGCAGAACAAGCTTGCCCAGAGATTTGCGCAGCCGTTTGCAGTGTGATGCAGCAGATGTTTCCTTCGCAAGGAAGTGGAGCCTGATGTTGGTGTAGCTGTCTGCAATGTACTTAATGAGAAGGAAAATATGATTGTTGTATGGTTCTAGGTTGAACATGTGTGCCTCAAGTTCCTTAAATGCAGAGCCACCGTGGAGTTCCAGAACCTGTGTGGATAGCCTGGTTTTAAATTTGCTGTCCAATTCTGAGACATGCCTTGTGAGTAAGTGCTGTTGAATACACCTCTCAGCTGTTTTGCAGATTTTTCGGACACTGTCTGATGGTCTGCTAAGTCCACCTCGGGACTTCATGTCGATGAGGGTGTGTCCAAACTCATCTTGGAAAGAGCTCTCTACACTGAGTCCTAATAAACAGGTAGGGCAGTGAATCTTCTTTGTAGCTGTTCTGACTACGAAGCCAGCTATGTGTCTGACCACAGCCTCTTTAAACATGGACAGACTGGGAAGGCTTGCAGTGAAATTTGTTTCCGTGTTCTCTTCGATTTCATATCATATATGTCATTTCAGCAAAGCATGTCGCTTTGCTGAAATGACAACATATCAGAAGGCGTTGCCTCCAGTACCACTGTGCTGTCCACTGGCTTTGATGGCATGTCTCACTACCATTCTTTTGAATGCTGACTTGAACTGCCTCGCTGTGGGATTGTTGGTCCTGGCTAAATTTGTAGGTCAGCAGATATTGTAACTGTGATGTTGGTGGTCTCACATACATGTCATATAAGTGTTTAAAACTTTTTATTGCCAACAGGAAGCCAAGGAAGGCGGTTTTCTTGTCCTTTTCAACAAGGGGTTGTCCGTTAATGCCTGGCTCTTTCAATCTACTAATGTAATTGTAAGCTTCTATTAAGAAGGCCATGTTGGTGTTTTCATTAACCCTCTGGGGTCTGAGGGGTTTTCTGGGCCCTGGAGGTGTTCTGACATGCCCTGACATTTTTTTTTTTTTTTTCAGTTATTTATATAACATATTAATGGCAAAGATGTAAATTCACTCTATATAGCACAAACAGGGCTACCATAATATCTGATCAACGTGCTTGTAAATGTTTCTATTTTTAAGAGAATAATGTTTATGCGTGGTTATTTGAAAAAATAAAAATGAAAGTTGCTGAAATAAGACCACAAAACACATACTAAATAATTCCTCAGCACATTCGCCAGCAAATTTAAAAACTGGAAGACTGGAGCAGCATTTCCAGTAGTAACTGATGATTTGACAAGAAAGATAAGACCATTGTTTCCACACAGAGTTTCAAAAAACATGAAACGAAAGTATGGAAAAATTTTCAAAAGACGACTAACTAAATTCAAAAATTTTATGTAGAGCAGAGATCATGCTTATTTTTGCTTTTATCGGTCGTTGTTCTCTAACCTCCTCAGGGAGATCCTCTTTACAAACCTTTGGGTAAAACCAATATGTTTCTGATTTATAAATGTTTTATTCTAAATTAAAAGTATAACAAATAGCTAAAAGCTATTTCAATAGAGCATATACAAACCCCTAATCAGGCTTCTTAACATATAGTTAGACATGTTTTCTGCTATGATCCTTCTCTTTAGTGACTATGTAGTTTCTTTTGGTGCCTGTCACTGACAGCCTTCCCAGAACTCTATAGTTTGTTCCCTGAGCTGGTGGCTGTAGCAGCATTTTAGCTTGCATCATCAGAAAATCATTGGAACAATCTTCAGCCTTAAAATGCATAAGACTGTCATGTCTATAGTCACATGCATTATTATCTGCTTCAGGGTTCTCCAAAAACTCTGTGTCCTACTGATGTGAGATTTGAAAGATGATTTCACATAAAAATGTTCTTTTTACAGTTGAGAAAAGGGCAGATAACCTTTTTATGTGCCATTTTAAATGGTCAAACAAGCTATGCAAATTGGGAGATTTATGCTCACATCCACTGATCTATATAGAATGACTGGATAGCTCATGACATCATTAACAGTGAAGCCACCGTGTCGCCATATTGGTATTCCCTGGTGAGCTCACACATTCTATTGAATCAATAGGAAATTTTATGATTTGACTGAGTAAAACGTTTTTAAATCTAAAATCTCCCTGTACATTTTTACAACGCAAACACCCTAAGCATTTAAATGGGTATTTGTTTAAAGTCTTCTTATTTGTGTATTTTACAGCATTTAATAAAACATTTCCTGACCATGAGAATTGCATTAATTGTATTTTATTTTACCTATAGAACCACATAACGATTCAGAGAGGGTCAGCGCTACCACCTTTGGAGCAGTGCACAACATGCTGCAGAAATTTTCACTGCTCATTTTGTGATGGCTGTATTTTAAAACCAACAAGATGGGACAAATTGAACAATCATATTAAAATCCACTTCAAAAAAGCTGTTGTTCATGGAGGTATGAACATCTGGAGTTATTTTGTAATATACAGTGGCAATAGATATTATTTTACATTTATGCATTTTGACACTTTTATCCAAAGCGAATTGCATTGCATTTCAAGGTACACATTTAATGGTTTTCTGCATGAAACAAAGACAAAACACAAAGAATTATATATTTGTATTTATATTTTGTTATAATAATATTTCATATCTATGAATGCATCCCATTAAACATTTAAACCCACAACAGGGATAAGTGTGAATTATTGTAAATGTGTGCCTGTATAACTTTTATAAGATTTATTTTCTTTGGTTTGATTTTGTTTTATATAATTTATTTTAGTTTGATTTTGTATTTTTATTTAATTAGAAATCAGCTAGTGTGTGATTTATTTTTATATTTCAGAGGAAAAAATTTATTTAAATTAATATTTTTTGTGTTTTCAGTCCATCATATTATTGTGTATGGTCTATGTTGGTTGACTATTTAAAATTACTTTCAATTAAATAAAATGTTCAAACTCTGAATCTTTGTTTTCATTGTATTATTTATTTTATTGTTTTAAGCTTTGTTCAATTTATACTATTGTTAATCAATCTTATTTATATATTTTCAATTAAGTCGTTTAAAACAAAGTCTTTATAATAACGTTGTTTTAAACTTTAAAGGGTAACTAAACCCTAAACCAACTTTTTTTATTTAATGATTTGTAAGAATGAGGCTTTATTAGTGCTGTTCATTGATTCGAGTAACTTTTTTGACATTTGGGTATAAAGTGTTTTAATTTTACAATATATGGTGTAAAAACATCTGAGTGCTGCCCTCTTCAGGTTGAACGGTGGCTACTGCAGTTGAATTTTCCTATTGGATGTTGCGGTGGCAAGTGACGTAAAAGGTGGCAGGTGACGTAAGCAGGTTCCAGCTCTACCACGCCCCTGGTACGAGCTCACCACGCCCTTGGTATGAGCTAGCGTAGATTTATCTGTGTACAGTGGTCAGGAGGGTACGTAGGTGTAGTGTTGCTGGTTGCAACAGCACTGCTGGGGCCTGTACCATGAAGCCGGATTAGGTGGCTAGCCAGCTATGTTTCAGCTTAGTTTCCGCCAACCCTGGGTTTTAGGTAC
>NW_028296338.1:0-7500 GCF_964197995.2 Scardinius erythrophthalmus
GTCCTGTGAGTCATGAAATTGCGATGATTTGACATAGTAACCATAGCAACATGAGAACGTGATAACCATTGCAACATTTTGGGGTCTAATAATGTTATGATTTTTGTTACATTATACTTTAGTAATAAGTTTACATACACCTTGCAGAACCTCTAAAATGTTATTTTATTTATTTTTTAATAATACGGATCATAAAAACTTTTTTTTTTTTATACTGCCCTGAAAAAGCTTTTTCACATTACAGATGTTTAAGTAGCCTAGGCTATAGCCTAGTCCACAAGACAAAATACAAACACAAATTACAAGACAAATTACACAAGCTTGATTTTCAATACTGTGTGTCATTACCTGAATGATCCACAACTGTTTTTTTTTTTTTTTTTTTTTTTTTTTTTTTTTTTTTTTTGTAATGGTTGTTCATGAATCCGTTTGTCCCGAGCAGTTAAACTGCCCATCTTTTCACACTGGGATTCATACACAACTACTGGTATTACAAACACTGAAAACATTCAGTGAAGAAGGAAACATCCATTCAGAGCCAGTAAATTGGTGTAAATTGTTCATATTTTGTTTAAAAATTCATTAATTAATTTAATACTGCCCTTCAGAGGCTAAATACGATATTAACATAAAAGAAAATAAGAAAAATGTGCATATCACTATCTTCTTGATCAAATGTTTACCCCTGGCTCTTAATGCATCGTGTTGCATATTCTTGAGCATTACCTTGCAGATTCTGAATAATGTGACCAATCATAAAGCAGATATCCACCATTTTTGTCTGACAAACAAACCAAATCAAAACTAAAAGGTGTGTATTGACATCTTTTTGCATTTCTAATGTTCATTCATGTTTAAATTGTGCTATAACTAAAATAGATGATCAGTTCACATGCTGCTTGAACTAAGGCACTATACAGTAAAGCGCCACAAAATGGTATTTATTGTTTGAATTTCACAAAATTACTCAATTTTAAAGCTGAGACTTTATTTTATACCAAAAGGACCCTGCTCTGTCTTGTCTGTTGGCGCATTGTCAGTATCCTCTTTGCTCCGCAATAAATTTTTTACTGTGTGAGAACACTGTGTGGAGTGAGAGCGGAATGGCTTGTCAGACGTAGCAACAGTAACTAAGAGGGGCGGGTCTTTGTGAAAGATCAATTTCAAATCATTGAAATCTTTGTGGACTCGGCCGGACTCGACTCGGACTCGGATGTTAAGGACTCAGACTCAAGTCCGACTCGGGCCCATTTGTACTCGGACTTGGACTCGGACTTGATTGGTAAGGACTTGGACTTGACTCGGACTCGACAAAGGTGGACTCGGACCCAACACTAGTAATTCTTGATAGTCTTTGTAATGTTTTACTAAAAAGTAAATACTTTGGAAATACCCAAACACAATCAGGGCTGGACATTAGGACTAACCTACTATCCATACAGGTAGATTTTACCTATGGCTAGTAACACTAATGTTACTGTCACTTGCCAGTTTGTCCTGTTGGAATTGACTACTTACTGTACATTTAAATAGTTTAGGCCTGTTTTGTCTGGCTATCTCCACTAATCTAAACTATTTTGTCTCATAGTAACTGATAAGTCATTAACAGTCAATAACATGTTTAAACACTGAAAACACAAGGCAAGCAAAAATATAAAACCATTACCTTTTGAACTTTTAGAAAAGGTAAATCAGATAACATCCATAAAGATTACTCAGTACTTGTGTAGTATTTTTTTTTAAATTACTAATATTTTACAAAATACCTTTTTACTTCTACTTTAAGTAATAGTAATAGCAGTACTGTTACTTGTGTACATGTTTTGCATCTCCTGGTCTTCCAGTGTTTAGTCCCCTGTACAGTTTGAAAAGAAGAAACTAATCTGAATCTGTTTCTGTTTTATTACAACAGATAAAAAGCATGGATTTGGAGGGACACAAGTGCAGTGTATGTGGCAGTAGTTTCTCTGTGAAGTCCAACCTGACTCGGCACATGCAGCTTCATGGTCCAAAGGGACATGTGTGTGAAGTGTGTGGGAAAAGCTTCTCACTGAAACAGCAGCTGAGCAGCCACCAAAAACAGCACCTGTACCCATGCATCCGTCTGTACAGGCAGGGAGAGGCCAAGCTGCAGTGTACGGATGCAGCTAAGAGTGTGGCAGTGGCCCCCAGCAAAGCAGTAGACCCCAGCTGTCTGGATTCTGAAAAGGCGGAGGCTGCTGCAAAGAAAGCTGGAGGGGAAATGTGGAAAGGCCAGCTAGTTGTCACATTCGGCAAATATGCAGGACAGTCTTTCAGGTGGCTGCTCGAAAATGATGTTGGCTGGGTCATATGGCTGCTGTCTGAATATTGCCAGAAGGGTGAGAAGAACGATCTCCTAAAGTGGCAAAAGGAGCGATTGCTGCAGTATGCCAGAGAGTTCCCGCCTGTCACCTTTCATCTTGACAAACGCTTGGAGGTAACTTTGACCCGTTAACTGAGATTAAATTATATTTACTGTTTTGTTTATAAAAAAAATGTAGTGCATGTGTAAATCGGTTAGGGACATATTAATGCACCGTCAATAGTAAAATCATCAATGTTTACTCTGCACAAAAGCTTGTGCTTTAGACATAGGAAGTGGTAACAGTGTAAGTACTTGTGTTTATGTGGTACAATACAACTCTGTATGTGTTTTTCTATAATTTCTTTATTTTCTGCATGAACAGGAGTCCAGGAAAGACAGAGGAAAGAAGGCTGAATCTACCCTTTCTAAGTTCCAGCAGGATCCTGACTATGCCAGTGATGCTGAATTGTTGGCAGCTGCTGGTAATTAACATTTAACAAGCCATAACTCTATTTTAAAATTCATATAACATTTTCTCACTGATGTATTTCAAACATCTGACTAAATACACTGCCGAAATATCACACATTTTATGGCACCGATAATGACGACAGTAGGTTTAGTATTTCACTTTAATTTTCAGCAGGGTGAGGGATATTATCAAGCTAGCTGCCCCTTTTTCAGTGTAACAGATTTAATGTCTAAATGCTTTGTTGGCATTTAGATAACACATACAAAAATCAATTTAATTTGTTTATGTGAAATGTGGGATTTTTTTTTATTATATTACAATATTTTTTTACACTATTGCCTATATTTTTTGTAGCAGCTCTATACTAAAATGTTTATATTAAATATCATTTGTATTCTCTAAAATTGGATCTGATAACATGGAAAATAGAAACAAACTTTGTTTATTGTGGTAATGCTTGTGTTTGTCATTATATTCACATCTTAAGCAATGTGCTCAATACATTTTGTCTGATTTTTTCTACAGAGACTGTCCTTGAAGAGTCTGAGGTAGCGGTCTCCACACAGCTGACCACCTGGGGAGAGCTCACACCAGCTGTGAGTCAGGACTCTTCCCACAGCCTCAGCACATCTCAGGGAAGACCTTCTTCCCCTGTTGACACCTCTGCCTCAGAAACTGGTAACATCTCGCTCGAGGGCTGGCAGAAATACTGGGAGCATCCACCTCCATCTACACAAGCCAGTGGTATAGCTCCTCCTAACATCAAGTGGCTGAAATGTGATGAGATGTATGGTCTGTTTGAGAGGCCTTCCAGGTACAAGAATGCCAAAGGAGAGATTGTGGAGAGAAGGCTTTTAAAGGAGAAGATGGAATTCCACCCTCCCCCAATTCCTACTTCTGTCAAGGGAGGACTGCCCAACATGATGGCCTTTTTCACAACCCCTGCCTTCTTCTGGCGCCCAGTTGGTGTGATGCAAGCCAAGATCCGCTGCCCTAGCTCCAACTGCCCTGCACCACCAGGTGAATACCTTGAAAAGAAAGGCTTTGGTAGTTATGCCAGGCAAGTGTGTGGGATGAAGTACAATTACACCCTGTTGACGGAGAAGCTGAAGTGTTCACATTGTGAAAAGATGAGGCGGGCAGTGAGTAAGACACATAGTGACGCAGACAGTGAAGATGAAGACAGTCATCATGTTCAGCAGTACATTTGGCTGGCACACAGTCCCAAGATTCTGATGAACTTGGCCCCGGCCATCAGAAGCATGTTTCCTGCCATACTGTGTGGGAAGCGTGCTATTGACAAAGGCGTGGTTACTCTTCTGAATGACAGGGTCAACAGTGTGTCCATGAACAAAGTCCAGAGAGTGCTGCAGCAGGGACATGATGAGTGGTATGTGGAGCGCCGTGACCTGTACCAGACTCTTCTGTATGAAGCCCACACAGCTGGATCTGCATCATCTCAGAAGAGCATCCTGTCCTTTGTCAAAGCTGCTGGTACTTACACCCCTCCTCTGCCCCGGACTCCCCTTCCTTGTGCCCGTGTGCTGAGGCGTGCACACATGATCATGGAGATGGAGAAGATGCCTGTGTACAGAGCCTCAGTCCTCAGTGTGACTGGAGAAATCCTCTGCATTGATGGTACAAGAAAGGTATGTGTATTGTATCAATTCATGAAGTTAAGCAGACTTAATATTTATTTAGTCCCTTTAAAGTGACTTGAGCCAGCTTATTGTTTTGAATAAGGGACTTTGGCCTCACTGTTCAGCGTTCAAATGTGATGGATACAAAATGTACATGCATTGTAATTCATATAAATTATATTGGACAGACAGGTTATTGTTAGAAATTATCAAATTAATGTTCTGCTTTGTGTTTTCCAGGTCCTTAAGAAGATATATGGTGATGGTCAGGGCACCATGCAGTATGTCACCAGTGTGCTGAACGAGTGGGGCCAGTTCTTGACCACAGTGGTGGTGGCAGCTGAGTCTGAGGGGTGTTACAGACGTATGGCCAAAGGTCTGATGGGCCGCTTTGAACGAGCTAGGGCTCCTGCACCAACTGTCATATATGCAGATAACAACTGTTGTCGGTAGGTAATAACACATCCATATACCCTGACAAAATTTGTCATTCATTTAATGTTAAAAAAACAAAGAACACATGCTGAATTTATATTGTTTCAGTGACAGTGGTTCGTCCTTCCTGGAGAACCTGTTCGGGGACTGGGTGCAGAAGGGCACTGTGGTCAGACTGGACATTCGACACTGGCTGCACCGCTGGGATGCTGTTGTCATCAAACAGAGCCATGCCAAGTATGGGGTGTTCATGAGTGCCCTTGCAGGTGCAGTGCTGGCCTACTACAAGGACGATATGATGCTCCTAATCCAGGCAGTCAGGAAGGGCAACCAGGAGTTGTACGCCAGTCTTTCAGACGAGGACATGATAGCCTTCCTCAAACCTCACCAGATCAGGTCCTATGTCAGACGGATCACCCGTGGGGTTGAGGTTAAGTGTAATATTAATCCATGTATAATCTTTATGTATAAGAAGCTCAAAACATACTTCACTAAAATTAACTAAGTTGTCACACTACTATATTTCATTTTGGAAATACTTCCAATTATTGAAATAATTTCACATTTTAAGCGATATAACTATATAAAATAAATGTGAATGATTGTTACAGGAGACAGCTTCAGCAATTGAGTCCATCATTACGGAGTTCAAGGGACCTGCAGGCCTTGACATTGATGGAATCCACCTGTTCAAATCAGCACAGGCAGTGGATTCTCACTGGGCAACTGCAAGCAAGCATCTTAGTTGTATGCAGGTGGGTAAACATTTTTTAACTAATCATTGTAAAATCATACAAACTCAAACTCACAGAAACCATAATAAATAAGCAACGTATGTTTTATAGGACCCCCCTGGCATACAGCTGTATGTGTCAGTGAAGGTGGTGGTGCTGAATGGTGTCCGCCTGAACAAGTACAGGTGTCGGCGAGGCAGTAATTCCTTGGAGGGTTTGCACTCACACCTGTACAATGCCATTCCCTCACAGAGATGTGGAGTTATGCCATTCCAAGTAAGTATAAACAGCTTTAATATTTAAAATAAATATTGATTACACATCATTGTTCATAAGCATATTTTACCTGTATCCTACCTGCTTTTGTGCTACCCTCTCTTCCTGTGCGTGTGTGAGCTCTATGCTGTTCACATAGCATCAACCGGGTGTATGAGATGCGCACACACAAAATAGCCTATTGCGGACAAAAGACAAATTGTATGTCATGCTGCTGGGCGATGCCCACTTTGTAATCAAAATTAGTTTCTGATGTACAATAATGCATGAATGGTCATGTCTTTCAGGTGTATCTGATTGCATTTGCTGTGCAGTGGAACAGCCGTATGGAATCACTCCGGGTTGCTGGTGGCCATGGCAGGCAGACGTGGTGTATGGACCCGCGGCAGATTCAGCGCCTGAATCAGCAGGCTGATGTGCTCTTCGGTAAAGAGCATGTCCTCGAGCCCAACTTTGCCACTCCAATGCCCTACCCTGCTGTATACAAGGACCCAGACGAGGAGGAGCTCCTTGGAGTAGAGTATGCCATGTGCCAGTCAACCAGCTTCACTGCAAGGGATTACTATGCCCAGCAAGGTACACAATCTTGCATTATAACAATATACATACATACTGAGCAGTCAAATACCTATAAATATCATGCATATTCTATCCATGACAAGTATGTATGATATAGTTCATTTTTATTTTTCATAATATGAAACAAATGAACTGCAGCATTGCCATGTTGTATTAATTAGTCTACTGTTAGTTGTTGTAACTGCCTAGACACACTGGTGATTAGTACATTACATATTTGCAGTTGAGGAAGAGCAGTCCCGTGAAGAAGAGGAGACGGCTGAACAAAGCGAGGACAAGCTGGCAGATGAGGGTGTAGACATGGGTGCAGAGTCAGAGGAGGATCCTATGGACACTGTCAGTGACAAACATGTCATCCTCACTCAATCAGAACAGGTGGAGGAGGAGGACAGTCCTGCTCTGCAGGATGTGCTGATGACCCAGAGCCATCTGCATCTTCCTGGGCTGGAGGAAGTGGAAGCCTTGGCCCTGCTCATTTTAGAACTGGCAGACAACAGTGACCGTCACCTAGTGCCAGCTGACCTAAGGCTGAAGATTGGCAATGCAGTTGGTGCTCTGCATGAGCATGACAGGTCTGCAGCCAACTTTGTAAAAAGGTATGAGTCAAGGTGGGGTTACACCCTGTTTGGCAGATGCTTGGGAGCTGACACACCTGAGACCAGAGCAGCACAGAAGACAAAGTTTTCCTGGATGAGGTACCCTCAGGCTGCCCAGGTGACTGAGGATAGTCGTCTGTTGTACCTCATTATTAAGATGCTGAAAAACCGGCCACCAGCCAGTCGTCTCATCTCCCCCACTAAAATCACCAATGCAATCAAGGGCCAGTATAAAAGGATTGTAGACCGAGTCAGAGACGATCCCATCCTCAAAGGTCTCTCCATTCCTCTGCCCAATCTGAATGCCAAGTCCATCTCTACATTCATGGCACGGGAAGAGAAGAAGGCTAACTACAGGGCAACAGTAATGCCAAAGGTGAAACCCCACCAAAGAGTGCTGTCAGAAGAACCAATGCCAGCAGCTCCTACTCTGCCAGAATCC
>NW_028296337.1:0-62500 GCF_964197995.2 Scardinius erythrophthalmus
TGGCCGTCATTCTATATTTCTGTCTGCGGTTATTAAGCCCAAATGACAGAACGATCTTTTCCGGTACTCTAGCCACTGTGGCCTTTTCCAACAGATTGCATGCATGCTGGAATTTAGCACCGGGGAAACTGTCCACCTGGAGGTCAGATTCCTCGTAGTGAGGAAGCCTGGACAGATTTGAGTCCCCAATGATGACAATTCTCCCTTTTAGTGTGAGGCTCCAATCTACATGTTTTCTTGTGGTGTTAATGTGGCGTAAAGGACGGTTGAGAGAGCCAGAAGATGGGCTGTCAATCATTAGGGGTTCATTTACGTTTGTGTCTTCCCCAGGTGCGAGAACACCGAGAGCTGGTGTGGGTTTGGAGACGCTCGGTTCACCCTGTTCCCCCCTTATGTCTCCCACTGGCCTATGGGCCAGGTCTGGTATCGGGTCAAACTCCCGAAGGAACTCAGAGAGCGGTGAAGGTGGTTTTACCGGAGTCTGTGAGTCGTCAGAAAAAAGCACACTGCTATGATCTGAGTAAGCAATTGGGGTAGACATTTGGGGAAAGGGGAACAATCTGTGTTCCGTCTCTGAAACAGGCGAGCTAATTGGGACACCGATAAGCTCTGGTATGGCCTCTGCCACCTGAGGGGTTGGCATCCTGTCATTGGCCTGTGGCACTTCCTCCTGAGTAAGAGGAACTAAAACAGAGATTTCCACCACTGGTGTCACCGGGCGGCTCTGGGCTACAGGGGTCGCGACAGAGATTTCCGGCACTGTTGTCACAGGGTGGCTCTGAGCTACAGGGGCCGCGACAGAGATTTCCGGCCTCGGTGTTACCGGGCGGCTCTGGGGTGGAGGGGCCGTTGAGGAGGGTTCCGCTCCTGGCTTTAGGTGGCGGCTCTTATGTGTTCTCTTTCTCTGTTCGCAGGGCTGCGGTGCTTCCGCCTGTATGGGCAGAAGGGACTCCGGCAGGTCCTGTGGAGGTGCTTCCTCCTCAAAGGACCAATCTCTTCTGTATGGAAGAGAACTAGTGCCTGCTTTATCTGGTAAACAGAGTGTTGGAGAGGTTTGTATCTCTATGTGTTTTTGACTGACTGTTTGTCTTACAGGAGCGGTGTCAGTAGGAGGTTCGGCCGGCAGAGGTGCAGGGGCCTGTGTGGCGGTTCGGCTGGCGGAGGCGACGACAGCAGCGTAAGTGCGAGGGAGTGCGGCCCCCCTTGTATCTGTGGGGGCTCTCTGTGTCGTCGTGTTCACACCAATCGGGATCTCTGCCGTAATAAGGGCCTCTGCTTGTGCAATGGCCTCTGCACTAACTCTACTTCTATAATTTCTGTCCGCCCAGTGTGACGCCACTTCAAATGCTTCAGGCCAATCGGCTTGATTGGTCTGGGTACGTATGCTTTGAATGGTTGCATCAATCATTGATTCGTAATGTCGTTCGAGAAGTAGTTGCGTTGTATAGGACCAGTTTTTTGCGTTGTCCTGCAGCAGCCGTGTAACTTGGTCATTTGGAAAGGCTGGTCTCACTGTCTCTATCAGGAGGTCAGTGAGTCTTTTAAATGTGACCGGTTGGTTATTCTGAACCTGTGTGGTAACTCTTTCTAGATGGTGTACCTGGCGGATCAGATCATAGAACAATTTGATTGTCGTTTTGAGTTGAGGCGGTGCCGGTGTGAAATCTGGATTTTGTCTATAACGGTTTTTATTTTCTCTCACAGGTTCAGCCCTTGTTATGTATCTAGGAGGAGGGCGGCGACGTTGCTGGTAACCGCCCTGGCTCGTGAAGTGCGGGTAAGTGTTATCAATAGAAGGGTTCACGTCCCTCTGTCCCCCTCCATTGAAGTTGAAAGAAACCGTTCTGGGTCTCTGATCGGAGGGGATGTGTGTGTAGTTGTTACGAAAGGAAGGTATGGTGCGTCGGTATTCAAGGTGTTGTGGGAGAGGAAAGTCCTCCTCATCCTCAATTTCTGGACCTTCATACAAATATTCACGCCGAGCGTGTTTGTGTACCACCATATCGTCCTGACGGGGACGTGTTTCTCTAATTGCTCTCTTTTGACTTTTTTTACCCTTTTCGTTCTTACCAGGAGGCCTGTATGGGCCTGCAACTGGTCCAAAATGACTCTTCTGATAGGGAGATCTGTATGGATCTGCCACCTTCTCATAACGGTCATTCTGTGGTACAGGGAAGCGCTGGGAGGGTCCAGGCCTGGACACCTCCCTGTGAGTGGATCTGTTAAATTCCCTATTTTGACGTTTCTGACTGTTTGTATTGTTTCTGTTTCTTACAGGGCGGAACTGTGGAGCTGTATTTCTTTGTCTCCTGTATGGGAAACTCTGCTCTTTGGCACGGTGGCGTGCTGAAGTGTTACTTGGTTCTCTGAAATTAAAATATTTATAATCTGGTGTAACACTTGTGTGTCTAATTTTTGGACGTGGTGTGGTTCTCTGTCTCGGTCTACCACGGAAATTGTCCATAATGTCAGAACTATGTGTGTATTTTTTTGAAACTTTTTTGGTATTTTTATGATTTTTTTGTTAGATTTTTATAGATTTTTATTGAACAAGAATAGAACAAGAATAACAATAAACATGAACAAAATCAAAAATCAAAATCAAAAAATCAAAAAATCAAAAAATAAATGCGTTCAAGTCTTTCGCGACGTTTCGGTAAATAAATATTACCTTCTTCAGGCTGACTTGAACTTTGAGAAAAAAACTTTTTAGGAAAGATGTAAGAAATATATATACAGTATATATAATATAAAATATATTTATAAACTATAATATGTATAGAATACAATATATATATATTTTTATATATACAGATATATTTTCTCTACAATGAAATTAACAAGGTAAATGGACTCTTTGTTAAGACGTGGAGGAGCGTGAAAGGCTGCGACCATTTGCTGTCTATTGAGAGCATGAAATGAGAGCGCGCTCGTATGCGCGCCCCTTTATATAGACTGGCTCTAGAAAAAAAATTGTTATCAATATGTGGATTTTCAGTCCTTCTAATTGAAATAGATTCAAAACTGGACCGCGAAAGGTGAGTAAAACTTCATATAATCAAGTGTATAATTGTGTTAATAGATTTATTTCCTGATTTTAGTGGAAAAATAGTTAGTTTCGTTCAAGGGTGTGCGTCGACGTTGGATGACGTCATACCCACTGAAAATGGTTAGAAACTAAAAAATAGTCAAACATAGTCATTAATATGAGTAAAAAATTCGTAAATGAAGGTTTTATGATTAGGATATAAAGTAAACAACTTTCATAAAAAGAGTTGGGGCAGAAATTGTTGTAAAGTGTGTGTTTTGAATTTTGTTTCCATGACGACATCGTTTTGTTCCGGGACGACATCGTTTTATCTACAAGACGTTTTTAAGGTAAAATCATGGGGTTTAAATGTATCCATATGTAAATATGGACCTAATACATTCCAAAGGGTGTAGGAAAAATATAAGTTGGGACAGAAAATGCTGTTTGATGTATGTTTATGAATTATTTCCACGACTACATCGTTTCTGTCTGGGACGACATCGTTTCGGTCCGGGACGACATCGTTTTGGTCCGGGACGACATAGTTTTATGTTTTTGAGGGAAAAATAATGATTTGTAATTTTGTCCATATGTATACATGGTCTGTTTATATCCTGAAGGGTGTAAGAAAAATATTAAAGATGAACTATATGTTTGTCAATTAAAAATAGGTGTGTAAACCTATATATCCATGTATGTATCTCCCTTATTTATGTTTTTTAGCTGTCCCATGTGTGTTTATAAAATCTTGACGCTCTTCCAATAGGATCAAATAGTGAAGTATAATGTGAATATATAATGTTTGGTGTATTATTTCATTAAGTTGATCAAATAGAGATATGGGAGACAATAGATACACAGGGTGAACCCAGTCTAAACCCAGGGCTCTCCAAAAGCTCAGAGTCCGTGGCGCGGGCTTGGTTAGGGGAATGAGAACTCCAAGATCTGGGACCCTGAGGTCCCAGAAATGGCTGTGCACTGGCCTACTTTCTGCTGACCACTAAAGGTTACCCAAGGTCAAGAAAGGGAACGATGCCGTGATCCAAAGTCCCACCATAATGTCCACTTGACAAATACGTAAATCTGTATATGATATTTATAATTAGTAATTGTAGTATTAACCCCTTATATAACCCGTCTCATACCTGTGTGTGTATATATTTTTTTATTTATTTTGTAATTATCTATATGGTTGTGTTATGCTATAATGAGTGTAATAAATGAGATGACCCCTATTTTGTTTGTTTGTTTTTTTAATTTTCTCACAGGGGTCGACCAGAGAGGGCTGACAACAGTCGGGGCAGGCGACAGAGGGCCGTCCAGACCGGACCGACAGGCGAGTGGGGTAGATCCCAGTGTAGAAATGGCGTAATTGATATTTTTGTATGTTTGTTTCTCCCAGGGGTCGACCAGAGAGGGCTGAAAACAGTCGGGGTAGGCGACAGAGGGCCGTCCATACCGGACCAACAGGTGAGTGGGGTAGATTTAAGTGTAGAAGATGGAGTAACTGATATTTTTGTTTGTCTGTTTTTGAAACTTCTTGCAGGGGTCGACCAGAGAGGGCTGAAAACAGTCGGGGTAGGCGACAGAGGGCCGTCCATACCGGACCAACAGGTGAGTGGGGTAGATTTAAGTGTAGAAGATGGAGTAACTGATATTTTTGTTTGTCTGTTTTTGAAACTTCTTGCAGGGGTCGACCAGAGAGGGCTGAAAACAGTCGGGGTAGGCGACAGAGGGCCGTCCAGACCGGACCAACAGGTGAGTGGGGTAGATTTAAGTGTAGAAGATGGAGTAACTGATATTTTTGTTTGTCTGTTTTTGAAACTTCTTGCAGGGGTCGACCAGAGAGGGCTGAAAACGGTCGGGGTAGGCGACAGAGGGCCGTCCATATCGGACCAACAGGTGAGTGGGGTAGATTTAAGTGTAGAAGATGGAGTAACTGATATTTTTGTTTGTCTGTTTTTGAAACTTCTTGCAGGGTTCGACCAGAGAGGGCTGAAAACAGTCGGGGTAGGCGACAGAGGGCCGTCCATACCGGACCAACAGGTGAGTGGGGTAGATTTAAGTGTAGAAGATGGAGTAACTGATATTTTTGTTTGTCTGTTTTTGAAACTTCTTGCAGGGTTCGACCAGAGAGGGCTGAAAACAGTCGGGGTAGGCGACAGAGGGCCGTCCATACCGGACCAACAGGTGAGTGGGGTAGATTTAAGTGTAGAAGATGGAGTAACTGATATTTTTGTTTGTCTGTTTTTGAAACTTCTTGCAGGGGTCGACCAGAGAGGGCTGAAAACAGTCGGGGTAGGCGACAGAGGGCCGTCCAGACCGGACCAACAGGTGAGTGGGGTAGATTTAAGTGTAGAAGATGGAGTAACTGATATTTTTGTTTGTCTGTTTTTGAAACTTCTTGCAGGGGTCGACCAGAGAGGGCTGAAAACAGTCGGGGCAGGCGACAGAGGGCCGTCCAGACCGGACCAACAGGTGAGTGGGGTAGATTTAAGTGTAGAAGATGGAGTAACTGATATTTTTGTTTGTCTGTTTTTGAAACTTCTTGCAGGGGTCGACCAGAGAGGGCTGAAAACGGTTGGGGTAGGCGACAGAGGGCCGTCCATATCGGACCAACAGGTGAGTGGGGTAGATTTAAGTGTGGGTTAGGGTTAGGGTTAGGGTTAGGGTTAGGTAGGGAGGTAAAAACGACTTTCACCCTCATTAGTAACCACCCTCATTTGCATAAAGGGCATCTGATTGGCCGAATCTTAACTGTCCATATATCTGCAACGGTGTGTTTTATCTGTACGAAACTTGGTTTATATAGTAATTGATGTATGGCTAGTCGACTGGTGGTGGTTTGGTGCGCCTCTAGCGCCACCAGGTGTGTAGACACGGTACTGCACTTTATTTTTTAGATTTGTTTTTTTTTAACAGGGGTCTATTTTATAAATTGCTGTTGTATCTAGGGTTATTTTATATAGGGGTGGTCTATCCTGGTATATTTTGGGTAGGGTTTGTTTAGGTCCCGCCAGTGGTCAGTGTTTTTTGGTTTTGTTTTCTGTTTTTTTGTGCAGGTGGTGGGTAGGTTTAGCTGGTTAGGTGAGGTAGCGTGCCAGGCCTTTGGCCTTTGACCCTGCATCCATGCAGACGCCCTGACGCAAACTGAACTTGAGTTTTCCCCCAGCTGTTCACCTGTCAATGCAAAATGGTTGCATTTGCCGTGCATATCAGCACGAGTGCTGAAACAGCACCAATGCTGACAGGTAAGTGTCTATTTCTATAGATAGATTGATGGATGGAGTGATGGATGGATGGATGGATGGATGGATAGATAGGTACATGAGTTTAAACAACTTTTTGTTAAAAAAAATGTTTTTGTTAAAAAAAATGTTTTTGTTTGAAAAAGTGAATGTTTTTTAGGCCTGTGTTACATTGATGGATGGAGTGATGGAGTGATGGATGGATGGATGGATAGATAGATGAATAGATGAATATATAGATACATGAGTTTAAACCACTTTTTGTTAAAAAAAATATGTTTTTGTTTGAAAAAGTGAATGTTTTTAGGCCTGTGTTATACATGGATGGATGGAGTGATGGAGTGATGGATGGATGGATGGATAGATAGATAAATAGATAGATAGATGAATAGATGAATATATAGATACATGAGTTTAAACAACTTTTTGTTAAAAAAAAAAAGTTTTTGTTTGAAAAAGTGAATGTTTTTAGGCCTGTGTTATACATGGATGGATGGAGTGATGGAGTGATGGAGTGATGGAGTGATGGATGGATGGATGGATAGATAGATGGATAGATGGATAGATGGATAGATGGATAGATGAGTTTGATCGACTGTTTGTTCATGTTTTTTTATTGTTTTGTGTTAAATATTGAAAGTAGTCTTTGGCCTAATGGTTAGTTTGGGTTTAGGGTTAGTTTGGGTTTAGGGTTAGTTTGGGGCTATGGTTAGGTTAGGGTTAAAATGGCATATAGGTAGGGAGGTAAAAACGACTTTCACCCTCATTAGTAACCACCCTCATTTGCATAAAGGGCATCTGATTGGCCGAATCTTAACTGTCCATATATCTGCAACGGTGTGTTTTATCTGTACGAAACTTGGTTTATATAGTAATTGATGTATGGCTAGTCGACTGGTGGTGGTTTGGTGCGCCTCTAGCGCCACCAGGTGTGTAGACACGGTACTGCACTTTATTTTTTAGATTTGTTTTTTTTTAACAGGGGTCTATTTTATAAATTGCTGTTGTATCTAGGGTTATTTTATATAGGGGTGGTCTATCCTGGTATATTTTGGGTAGGGTTTGTTTAGGTCCCGCCAGTGGTCAGTGTTTTTTGGTTTTGTTTTCTGTTTTTTTGTGCAGGTGGTGGGTAGGTTTAGCTGGTTAGGTGAGGTAGCGTGCCAGGCCTTTGGCCTTTGACCCTGCATCCATGCAGACGCCCTGACGCAAACTGAACTTGAGTTTTCCCCCAGCTGTTCACCTGTCAATGCAAAATGGTTGCATTTGCCGTGCATATCAGCACGAGTGCTGAAACAGCACCAATGCTGACAGGTAAGTGTCTATTTCTATAGATAGATTGATGGATGGAGTGATGGATGGATGGATGGATGGATGGATGGATGGATGGATGGATGGATGGATGGATAGATAGGTACATGAGTTTAAACAACTTTTTGTTAAAAAAAATGTTTTTGTTAAAAAAAATGTTTTTGTTTGAAAAAGTGAATGTTTTTTAGGCCTGTGTTACACTGATGGATGGAGTGATGGAGTGATGGATGGATGGATGGATAGATAGATGAATAGATGAATATATAGATACATGAGTTTAAACCACTTTTTGTTAAAAAAAATATGTTTTTGTTTGAAAAAGTGAATGTTTTTAGGCCTGTGTTATACATGGATGGATGGAGTGATGGAGTGATGGATGGATGGATGGATGGATGGATAGATAGATAAATAGATAGATAGATGAATAGATGAATATATAGATACATGAGTTTAAACAACTTTTTGTTAAAAAAAAAAAGTTTTTGTTTGAAAAAGTGAATGTTTTTAGGCCTGTGTTATACATGGATGGATGGAGTGATGGAGTGATGGAGTGATGGATGGATGGATGGATAGATAGATGGATAGATGGATAGATGGATAGATGAGTTTGATCGACTGTTTGTTCATATTTTTTTATTGTTTTGTGTTAAATATTGAAAGTAGTCTTTGGCCTAATGGTTAGTTTGGGTTTAGGGTTAGTTTGGGTTTAGGGTTAGTTTGGGGCTATGGTTAGGTTAGGGTTAAAATGGCATATAGGTAGGGAGGTAAAAACGACTTTCACCCTCATTAGTAACCACCCTCATTTGCATAAAGGGCATCTGATTGGCCGAATCTTAACTGTCCATATATCTGCAACGGTGTGTTTTATCTGTACGAAACTTGGTTTATATAGTAATTGATGTATGGCTAGTCGACTGGTGGTGGTTTGGTGCGCCTCTAGCGCCACCAGGTGTGTAGACACGGTACTGCACTTTATTTTTTAGATTTGTTTTTTTTTAACAGGGGTCTATTTTATAAATTGCTGTTGTATCTAGGGTTATTTTATATAGGGGTGGTCTATCCTGGTATATTTTGGGTAGGGTTTGTTTAGGTCCCGCCAGTGGTCAGTGTTTTTTGGTTTTGTTTTCTGTTTTTTTGTGCAGGTGGTGGGTAGGTTTAGCTGGTTAGGTGAGGTAGCGTGCCAGGCCTTAGGGTTAGGGTTAGGGTTAGGTAGGGAGGTAAAAACGACTTTCACCCTCATTAGTAACCACCCTCATTTGCATAAAGGGCATCTGATTGGCCGAATCTTAACTGTCCATATATCTGCAACGGTGTGTTTTATCTGTACGAAACTTGGTTTATATAGTAATTGATGTATGGCTAGTCGACTGGTGGTGGTTTGGTGCGCCTCTAGCGCCACCAGGTGTGTAGACACGGTACTGCACTTTATTTTTTAGATTTGTTTTTTTTTAACAGGGGTCTATTTTATAAATTGCTGTTGTATGTAGGGTTATTTTATATAGGGGTGGTCTATCCTGGTATATTTTGGGTAGGGTTTGTTTAGGTCCCGCCAGTGGTCAGTGTTTTTTGGTTTTGTTTTCTGTTTTTTTGTGCAGGTGGTGGGTAGGGTTAGCTGGTTAGGTGAGGTAGCGTGCCAGGCCTTTGGCCTTTGACCCTGCATCCATGCAGACGCCCTGACGCAAACTGAACTTGAGTTTTCCCCCAGCTGTTCACCTGTCAATGCAAAATGGTTGCATTTGCCGTGCATATCAGCACGAGTGCTGAAACAGCACCAATGCTGACAGGTAAGTGTCTATTTCTATAGATAGATTGATGGATGGAGTGATGGATGGATGGATGGATGGATGGATGGATGGATGGATGGATGGATGGATGGATGGATAGATAGGTACATGAGTTTAAACAACTTTTTGTTAAAAAAAATGTTTTTGTTAAAAAAAATGTTTTTGTTTGAAAAAGTGAATGTTTTTTAGGCCTGTGTTACATTGATGGATGGAGTGATGGAGTGATGGATGGATGGATGGATAGATAGATGAATAGATGAATATATAGATACATGAGTTTAAACCACTTTTTGTTAAAAAAAATATGTTTTTGTTTGAAAAAGTGAATGTTTTTAGGCCTGTGTTATACATGGATGGATGGAGTGATGGAGTGATGGATGGATGGATGGATGGATGGATAGATAGATAAATAGATAGATAGATGAATAGATGAATATATAGATACATGAGTTTAAACCACTTTTTGTTAAAAAAAAAAGTTTTTGTTTGAAAAAGTGAATGTTTTTAGGCCTGTGTTATACATGGATGGATGGAGTGATGGAGTGATGGAGTGATGGAGTGATGGATGGATGGATGGATAGATAGATGGATAGATGGATAGATGGATAGATGAGTTTGATCGACTGTTTGTTCATATTTTTTTATTGTTTTGTGTTAAATATTGAAAGTAGTCTTTGGCCTAATGGTTAGTTTGGGTTTAGGGTTAGTTTGGGGCTATGGTTAGGTTAGGGTTAAAATGGCATATAGGTAGGGAGGTAAAAACGACTTTCACCCTCATTAGTAACCACCCTCATTTGCATAAAGGGCATCTGATTGGCCGAATCTTAACTGTCCATATATCTGCAACGGTGTGTTTTATCTGTACGAAACTTGGTTTATATAGTAATTGATGTATGGCTAGTCGACTGGTGGTGGTTTGGTGCGCCTCTAGCGCCACCAGGTGTGTAGACACGGTACTGCACTTTATTTTTTAGATTTGTTTTTTTTTAACAGGGGTCTATTTTATAAATTGCTGTTGTATGTAGGGTTATTTTATATAGGGGTGGTCTATCCTGGTATATTTTGGGTAGGGTTTGTTTAGGTCCCGCCAGTGGTCAGTGTTTTTTGGTTTTGTTTTCTGTTTTTTTTGTGCAGGTGGTGGGTAGGGTTAGCTGGTTAGGTGAGGTAGCGTGCCAGGCCTTTGGCCTTTGACCCTGCATCCATGCAGACGCCCTGACGCAAACTGAACTTGAGTTTTCCCCCAGCTGTTCACCTGTCAATGCAAAATGGTTGCATTTGCCGTGCATATCAGCACGAGTGCTGAAACAGCACCAATGCTGACAGGTAAGTGTCTATTTCTATAGATAGATTGATGGATGGAGTGATGGATGGATGGATGGATGGATGGATGGATGGATGGATGGATAGATAGGTACATGAGTTTAAACAACTTTTTGTTAAAAAAAATGTTTTTGTTAAAAAAAATGTTTTTGTTTGAAAAAGTGAATGTTTTTTAGGCCTGTGTTACATTGATGGATGGAGTGATGGAGTGATGGATGGATGGATGGATAGATAGATGAATAGATGAATATATAGATACATGAGTTTAAACCACTTTTTGTTAAAAAAAATATGTTTTTGTTTGAAAAAGTGAATGTTTTTAGGCCTGTGTTATACATGGATGGATGGAGTGATGGAGTGATGGATGGATGGATGGATGGATGGATAGATAGATAAATAGATAGATAGATGAATAGATGAATATATAGATACATGAGTTTAAACCACTTTTTGTTAAAAAAAAAAAGTTTTTGTTTGAAAAAGTGAATGTTTTTAGGCCTGTGTTATACATGGATGGATGGAGTGATGGAGTGATGGAGTGATGGAGTGATGGATGGATGGATGGATAGATAGATGGATAGATGGATAGATGGATAGATGAGTTTGATCGACTGTTTGTTCATATTTTTTTATTGTTTTGTGTTAAATATTGAAAGTAGTCTTTGGCCTAATGGTTAGTTTGGGTTTAGGGTTAGTTTGGGGCTATGGTTAGGTTAGGGTTAAAATGGCATATAGGTAGGGAGGTAAAAACGACTTTCACCCTCATTAGTAACCACCCTCATTTGCATAAAGGGCATCTGATTGGCCGAATCTTAACTGTCCATATATCTGCAACGGTGTGTTTTATCTGTACGAAACTTGGTTTATATAGTAATTGATGTATGGCTAGTCGACTGGTGGTGGTTTGGTGCGCCTCTAGCGCCACCAGGTGTGTAGACACGGTACTGCACTTTATTTTTTAGATTTGTTTTTTTTTAACAGGGGTCTATTTTATAAATTGCTGTTGTATGTAGGGTTATTTTATATAGGGGTGGTCTATCCTGGTATATTTTGGGTAGGGTTTGTTTAGGTCCCGCCAGTGGTCAGTGTTTTTTGGTTTTGTTTTCTGTTTTTTTGTGCAGGTGGTGGGTAGGGTTAGCTGGTTAGGTGAGGTAGCGTGCCAGGCCTTTGGCCTTTGACCCTGCATCCATGCAGACGCCCTGACGCAAACTGAACTTGAGTTTTCCCCCAGCTGTTCACCTGTCAATGCAAAATGGTTGCATTTGCCGTGCATATCAGCACGAGTGCTGAAACAGCACCAATGCTGACAGGTAAGTGTCTATTTCTATAGATAGATTGATGGATGGAGTGATGGATGGATGGATGGATGGATGGATGGATGGATGGATGGATGGATGGATGGATGGATGGATGGATAGATAGGTACATGAGTTTAAACAACTTTTTGTTAAAAAAAATGTTTTTGTTAAAAAAAATGTTTTTGTTTGAAAAAGTGAATGTTTTTTAGGCCTGTGTTACATTGATGGATGGAGTGATGGAGTGATGGATGGATGGATGGATAGATAGATGAATAGATGAATATATAGATACATGAGTTTAAACCACTTTTTGTTAAAAAAAATATGTTTTTGTTTGAAAAAGTGAATGTTTTTAGGCCTGTGTTATACATGGATGGATGGAGTGATGGAGTGATGGATGGATGGATGGATGGATGGATAGATAGATAAATAGATAGATAGATGAATAGATGAATATATAGATACATGAGTTTAAACCACTTTTTGTTAAAAAAAAAAAGTTTTTGTTTGAAAAAGTGAATGTTTTTAGGCCTGTGTTATACATGGATGGATGGAGTGATGGAGTGATGGAGTGATGGAGTGATGGATGGATGGATGGATAGATAGATGGATAGATGGATAGATGGATAGATGAGTTTGATCGACTGTTTGTTCATATTTTTTTATTGTTTTGTGTTAAATATTGAAAGTAGTCTTTGGCCTAATGGTTAGTTTGGGTTTAGGGTTAGTTTGGGGCTATGGTTAGGTTAGGGTTAAAATGGCATATAGGTAGGGAGGTAAAAACGACTTTCACCCTCATTAGTAACCACCCTCATTTGCATAAAGGGCATCTGATTGGCCGAATCTTAACTGTCCATATATCTGCAACGGTGTGTTTTATCTGTACGAAACTTGGTTTATATAGTAATTGATGTATGGCTAGTCGACTGGTGGTGGTTTGGTGCGCCTCTAGCGCCACCAGGTGTGTAGACACGGTACTGCACTTTATTTTTTAGATTTGTTTTTTTTTAACAGGGGTCTATTTTATAAATTGCTGTTGTATGTAGGGTTATTTTATATAGGGGTGGTCTATCCTGGTATATTTTGGGTAGGGTTTGTTTAGGTCCCGCCAGTGGTCAGTGTTTTTTGGTTTTGTTTTCTGTTTTTTTGTGCAGGTGGTGGGTAGGGTTAGCTGGTTAGGTGAGGTAGCGTGCCAGGCCTTTGGCCTTTGACCCTGCATCCATGCAGACGCCCTGACGCAAACTGAACTTGAGTTTTCCCCCAGCTGTTCACCTGTCAATGCAAAATGGTTGCATTTGCCGTGCATATCAGCACGAGTGCTGAAACAGCACCAATGCTGACAGGTAAGTGTCTATTTCTATAGATAGATTGATGGATGGAGTGATGGATGGATGGATGGATGGATGGATGGATGGATGGATGGATGGATGGATGGATGGATAGATAGGTACATGAGTTTAAACAACTTTTTGTTAAAAAAAATGTTTTTGTTAAAAAAAATGTTTTTGTTTGAAAAAGTGAATGTTTTTTAGGCCTGTGTTACATTGATGGATGGAGTGATGGAGTGATGGATGGATGGATGGATAGATAGATGAATAGATGAATATATAGATACATGAGTTTAAACCACTTTTTGTTAAAAAAAATATGTTTTTGTTTGAAAAAGTGAATGTTTTTAGGCCTGTGTTATACATGGATGGATGGAGTGATGGAGTGATGGATGGATGGATGGATGGATGGATAGATAGATAAATAGATAGATAGATGAATAGATGAATATATAGATACATGAGTTTAAACCACTTTTTGTTAAAAAAAAAAAGTTTTTGTTTGAAAAAGTGAATGTTTTTAGGCCTGTGTTATACATGGATGGATGGAGTGATGGAGTGATGGAGTGATGGAGTGATGGATGGATGGATGGATAGATAGATGGATAGATGGATAGATGGATAGATGAGTTTGATCGACTGTTTGTTCATATTTTTTTATTGTTTTGTGTTAAATATTGAAAGTAGTCTTTGGCCTAATGGTTAGTTTGGGTTTAGGGTTAGTTTGGGGCTATGGTTAGGTTAGGGTTAAAATGGCATATAGGTAGGGAGGTAAAAACGACTTTCACCCTCATTAGTAACCACCCTCATTTGCATAAAGGGCATCTGATTGGCCGAATCTTAACTGTCCATATATCTGCAACGGTGTGTTTTATCTGTACGAAACTTGGTTTATATAGTAATTGATGTATGGCTAGTCGACTGGTGGTGGTTTGGTGCGCCTCTAGCGCCACCAGGTGTGTAGACACGGTACTGCACTTTATTTTTTAGATTTGTTTTTTTTTAACAGGGGTCTATTTTATAAATTGCTGTTGTATGTAGGGTTATTTTATATAGGGGTGGTCTATCCTGGTATATTTTGGGTAGGGTTTGTTTAGGTCCCGCCAGTGGTCAGTGTTTTTTGGTTTTGTTTTCTGTTTTTTTGTGCAGGTGGTGGGTAGGGTTAGCTGGTTAGGTGAGGTAGCGTGCCAGGCCTTTGGCCTTTGACCCTGCATCCATGCAGACGCCCTGACGCAAACTGAACTTGAGTTTTCCCCCAGCTGTTCACCTGTCAATGCAAAATGGTTGCATTTGCCGTGCATATCAGCACGAGTGCTGAAACAGCACCAATGCTGACAGGTAAGTGTCTATTTCTATAGATAGATTGATGGATGGAGTGATGGATGGATGGATGGATGGATGGATGGATGGATGGATGGATGGATGGATGGATGGATGGATGGATAGATAGGTACATGAGTTTAAACAACTTTTTGTTAAAAAAAATGTTTTTGTTAAAAAAAATGTTTTTGTTTGAAAAAGTGAATGTTTTTTAGGCCTGTGTTACATTGATGGATGGAGTGATGGAGTGATGGATGGATGGATGGATAGATAGATGAATAGATGAATATATAGATACATGAGTTTAAACCACTTTTTGTTAAAAAAAATATGTTTTTGTTTGAAAAAGTGAATGTTTTTAGGCCTGTGTTATACATGGATGGATGGAGTGATGGAGTGATGGATGGATGGATGGATGGATGGATAGATAGATAAATAGATAGATAGATGAATAGATGAATATATAGATACATGAGTTTAAACCACTTTTTGTTAAAAAAAAAAAGTTTTTGTTTGAAAAAGTGAATGTTTTTAGGCCTGTGTTATACATGGATGGATGGAGTGATGGAGTGATGGAGTGATGGAGTGATGGATGGATGGATGGATAGATAGATGGATAGATGGATAGATGGATAGATGAGTTTGATCGACTGTTTGTTCATATTTTTTTATTGTTTTGTGTTAAATATTGAAAGTAGTCTTTGGCCTAATGGTTAGTTTGGGTTTAGGGTTAGTTTGGGGCTATGGTTAGGTTAGGGTTAAAATGGCATATAGGTAGGGAGGTAAAAACGACTTTCACCCTCATTAGTAACCACCCTCATTTGCATAAAGGGCATCTGATTGGCCGAATCTTAACTGTCCATATATCTGCAACGGTGTGTTTTATCTGTACGAAACTTGGTTTATATAGTAATTGATGTATGGCTAGTCGACTGGTGGTGGTTTGGTGCGCCTCTAGCGCCACCAGGTGTGTAGACACGGTACTGCACTTTATTTTTTAGATTTGTTTTTTTTTAACAGGGGTCTATTTTATAAATTGCTGTTGTATGTAGGGTTATTTTATATAGGGGTGGTCTATCCTGGTATATTTTGGGTAGGGTTTGTTTAGGTCCCGCCAGTGGTCAGTGTTTTTTGGTTTTGTTTTCTGTTTTTTTGTGCAGGTGGTGGGTAGGGTTAGCTGGTTAGGTGAGGTAGCGTGCCAGGCCTTTGGCCTTTGACCCTGCATCCATGCAGACGCCCTGACGCAAACTGAACTTGAGTTTTCCCCCAGCTGTTCACCTGTCAATGCAAAATGGTTGCATTTGCCGTGCATATCAGCACGAGTGCTGAAACAGCACCAATGCTGACAGGTAAGTGTCTATTTCTATAGATAGATTGATGGATGGAGTGATGGATGGATGGATGGATGGATGGATGGATGGATGGATGGATGGATGGATGGATGGATGGATGGATAGATAGGTACATGAGTTTAAACAACTTTTTGTTAAAAAAAATGTTTTTGTTAAAAAAAATGTTTTTGTTTGAAAAAGTGAATGTTTTTTAGGCCTGTGTTACATTGATGGATGGAGTGATGGAGTGATGGATGGATGGATGGATAGATAGATGAATAGATGAATATATAGATACATGAGTTTAAACCACTTTTTGTTAAAAAAAATATGTTTTTGTTTGAAAAAGTGAATGTTTTTAGGCCTGTGTTATACATGGATGGATGGAGTGATGGAGTGATGGATGGATGGATGGATGGATGGATAGATAGATAAATAGATAGATAGATGAATAGATGAATATATAGATACATGAGTTTAAACCACTTTTTGTTAAAAAAAAAAAGTTTTTGTTTGAAAAAGTGAATGTTTTTAGGCCTGTGTTATACATGGATGGATGGAGTGATGGAGTGATGGAGTGATGGAGTGATGGATGGATGGATGGATAGATAGATGGATAGATGGATAGATGGATAGATGAGTTTGATCGACTGTTTGTTCATATTTTTTTATTGTTTTGTGTTAAATATTGAAAGTAGTCTTTGGCCTAATGGTTAGTTTGGGTTTAGGGTTAGTTTGGGGCTATGGTTAGGTTAGGGTTAAAATGGCATATAGGTAGGGAGGTAAAAACGACTTTCACCCTCATTAGTAACCACCCTCATTTGCATAAAGGGCATCTGATTGGCCGAATCTTAACTGTCCATATATCTGCAACGGTGTGTTTTATCTGTACGAAACTTGGTTTATATAGTAATTGATGTATGGCTAGTCGACTGGTGGTGGTTTGGTGCGCCTCTAGCGCCACCAGGTGTGTAGACACGGTACTGCACTTTATTTTTTAGATTTGTTTTTTTTTAACAGGGGTCTATTTTATAAATTGCTGTTGTATGTAGGGTTATTTTATATAGGGGTGGTCTATCCTGGTATATTTTGGGTAGGGTTTGTTTAGGTCCCGCCAGTGGTCAGTGTTTTTTGGTTTTGTTTTCTGTTTTTTTGTGCAGGTGGTGGGTAGGGTTAGCTGGTTAGGTGAGGTAGCGTGCCAGGCCTTTGGCCTTTGACCCTGCATCCATGCAGACGCCCTGACGCAAACTGAACTTGAGTTTTCCCCCAGCTGTTCACCTGTCAATGCAAAATGGTTGCATTTGCCGTGCATATCAGCACGAGTGCTGAAACAGCACCAATGCTGACAGGTAAGTGTCTATTTCTATAGATAGATTGATGGATGGAGTGATGGATGGATGGATGGATGGATGGATGGATGGATGGATGGATGGATGGATGGATGGATGGATGGATAGATAGGTACATGAGTTTAAACAACTTTTTGTTAAAAAAAATGTTTTTGTTAAAAAAAATGTTTTTGTTTGAAAAAGTGAATGTTTTTTAGGCCTGTGTTACATTGATGGATGGAGTGATGGAGTGATGGATGGATGGATGGATAGATAGATGAATAGATGAATATATAGATACATGAGTTTAAACCACTTTTTGTTAAAAAAAATATGTTTTTGTTTGAAAAAGTGAATGTTTTTAGGCCTGTGTTATACATGGATGGATGGAGTGATGGAGTGATGGATGGATGGATGGATGGATGGATAGATAGATAAATAGATAGATAGATGAATAGATGAATATATAGATACATGAGTTTAAACCACTTTTTGTTAAAAAAAAAAAGTTTTTGTTTGAAAAAGTGAATGTTTTTAGGCCTGTGTTATACATGGATGGATGGAGTGATGGAGTGATGGAGTGATGGAGTGATGGATGGATGGATGGATGGATGGATAGATAGATGGATAGATGGATAGATGGATAGATGAGTTTGATCGACTGTTTGTTCATATTTTTTTATTGTTTTGTGTTAAATATTGAAAGTAGTCTTTGGCCTAATGGTTAGTTTGGGTTTAGGGTTAGTTTGGGGCTATGGTTAGGTTAGGGTTAAAATGGCATATAGGTAGGGAGGTAAAAACGACTTTCACCCTCATTAGTAACCACCCTCATTTGCATAAAGGGCATCTGATTGGCCGAATCTTAACTGTCCATATATCTGCAACGGTGTGTTTTATCTGTACGAAACTTGGTTTATATAGTAATTGATGTATGGCTAGTCGACTGGTGGGTTAGGGTTAGGGTTAGGGTTAGGTAGGGAGGTAAAAACGACTTTCACCCTCATTAGTAACCACCCTCATTTGCATAAAGGGCATCTGATTGGCCGAATCTTAACTGTCCATATATCTGCAACGGTGTGTTTTATCTGTACGAAACTTGGTTTATATAGTAATTGATGTATGGCTAGTCGACTGGTGGTGGTTTGGTGCGCCTCTAGCGCCACCAGGTGTGTAGACACGGTACTGCACTTTATTTTTTAGATTTGTTTTTTTTTAACAGGGGTCTATTTTATAAATTGCTGTTGTATGTAGGGTTATTTTATATAGGGGTGGTCTATCCTGGTATATTTTGGGTAGGGTTTGTTTAGGTCCCGCCAGTGGTCAGTGTTTTTTGGTTTTGTTTTCTGTTTTTTTGTGCAGGTGGTGGGTAGGGTTAGCTGGTTAGGTGAGGTAGCGTGCCAGGCCTTTGGCCTTTGACCCTGCATCCATGCAGACGCCCTGACGCAAACTGAACTTGAGTTTTCCCCCAGCTGTTCACCTGTCAATGCAAAATGGTTGCATTTGCCGTGCATATCAGCACGAGTGCTGAAACAGCACCAATGCTGACAGGTAAGTGTCTATTTCTATAGATAGATTGATGGATGGAGTGATGGATGGATGGATGGATGGATGGATGGATGGATGGATGGATGGATGGATGGATGGATGGATAGATAGGTACATGAGTTTAAACAACTTTTTGTTAAAAAAAATGTTTTTGTTAAAAAAAATGTTTTTGTTTGAAAAAGTGAATGTTTTTTAGGCCTGTGTTACATTGATGGATGGAGTGATGGAGTGATGGATGGATGGATGGATAGATAGATGAATAGATGAATATATAGATACATGAGTTTAAACCACTTTTTGTTAAAAAAAATATGTTTTTGTTTGAAAAAGTGAATGTTTTTAGGCCTGTGTTATACATGGATGGATGGAGTGATGGAGTGATGGATGGATGGATGGATGGATGGATAGATAGATAAATAGATAGATAGATGAATAGATGAATATATAGATACATGAGTTTAAACCACTTTTTGTTAAAAAAAAAAAGTTTTTGTTTGAAAAAGTGAATGTTTTTAGGCCTGTGTTATACATGGATGGATGGAGTGATGGAGTGATGGAGTGATGGAGTGATGGATGGATGGATGGATAGATAGATGGATAGATGGATAGATGGATAGATGAGTTTGATCGACTGTTTGTTCATATTTTTTTATTGTTTTGTGTTAAATATTGAAAGTAGTCTTTGGCCTAATGGTTAGTTTGGGTTTAGGGTTAGTTTGGGGCTATGGTTAGGTTAGGGTTAAAATGGCATATAGGTAGGGAGGTAAAAACGACTTTCACCCTCATTAGTAACCACCCTCATTTGCATAAAGGGCATCTGATTGGCCGAATCTTAACTGTCCATATATCTGCAACGGTGTGTTTTATCTGTACGAAACTTGGTTTATATAGTAATTGATGTATGGCTAGTCGACTGGTGGTGGTTTGGTGCGCCTCTAGCGCCACCAGGTGTGTAGACACGGTACTGCACTTTATTTTTTAGATTTGTTTTTTTTTAACAGGGGTCTATTTTATAAATTGCTGTTGTATGTAGGGTTATTTTATATAGGGGTGGTCTATCCTGGTATATTTTGGGTAGGGTTTGTTTAGGTCCCGCCAGTGGTCAGTGTTTTTTGGTTTTGTTTTCTGTTTTTTTTGTGCAGGTGGTGGGTAGGGTTAGCTGGTTAGGTGAGGTAGCGTGCCAGGCCTTTGGCCTTTGACCCTGCATCCATGCAGACGCCCTGACGCAAACTGAACTTGAGTTTTCCCCCAGCTGTTCACCTGTCAATGCAAAATGGTTGCATTTGCCGTGCATATCAGCACGAGTGCTGAAACAGCACCAATGCTGACAGGTAAGTGTCTATTTCTATAGATAGATTGATGGATGGAGTGATGGATGGATGGATGGATGGATGGATGGATGGATGGATGGATGGATGGATGGATGGATAGATAGGTACATGAGTTTAAACAACTTTTTGTTAAAAAAAATGTTTTTGTTAAAAAAAATGTTTTTGTTTGAAAAAGTGAATGTTTTTTAGGCCTGTGTTACATTGATGGATGGAGTGATGGAGTGATGGATGGATGGATGGATAGATAGATGAATAGATGAATATATAGATACATGAGTTTAAACCACTTTTTGTTAAAAAAAATATGTTTTTGTTTGAAAAAGTGAATGTTTTTAGGCCTGTGTTATACATGGATGGATGGAGTGATGGAGTGATGGATGGATGGATGGATGGATGGATAGATAGATAAATAGATAGATAGATGAATAGATGAATATATAGATACATGAGTTTAAACCACTTTTTGTTAAAAAAAAAAAGTTTTTGTTTGAAAAAGTGAATGTTTTTAGGCCTGTGTTATACATGGATGGATGGAGTGATGGAGTGATGGAGTGATGGAGTGATGGATGGATGGATGGATAGATAGATGGATAGATGGATAGATGGATAGATGAGTTTGATCGACTGTTTGTTCATATTTTTTTATTGTTTTGTGTTAAATATTGAAAGTAGTCTTTGGCCTAATGGTTAGTTTGGGTTTAGGGTTAGTTTGGGGCTATGGTTAGGTTAGGGTTAAAATGGCATATAGGTAGGGAGGTAAAAACGACTTTCACCCTCATTAGTAACCACCCTCATTTGCATAAAGGGCATCTGATTGGCCGAATCTTAACTGTCCATATATCTGCAACGGTGTGTTTTATCTGTACGAAACTTGGTTTATATAGTAATTGATGTATGGCTAGTCGACTGGTGGTGGTTTGGTGCGCCTCTAGCGCCACCAGGTGTGTAGACACGGTACTGCACTTTATTTTTTAGATTTGTTTTTTTTTAACAGGGGTCTATTTTATAAATTGCTGTTGTATGTAGGGTTATTTTATATAGGGGTGGTCTATCCTGGTATATTTTGGGTAGGGTTTGTTTAGGTCCCGCCAGTGGTCAGTGTTTTTTGGTTTTGTTTTCTGTTTTTTTGTGCAGGTGGTGGGTAGGGTTAGCTGGTTAGGTGAGGTAGCGTGCCAGGCCTTTGGCCTTTGACCCTGCATCCATGCAGACGCCCTGACGCAAACTGAACTTGAGTTTTCCCCCAGCTGTTCACCTGTCAATGCAAAATGGTTGCATTTGCCGTGCATATCAGCACGAGTGCTGAAACAGCACCAATGCTGACAGGTAAGTGTCTATTTCTATAGATAGATTGATGGATGGAGTGATGGATGGATGGATGGATGGATGGATGGATGGATGGATGGATGGATGGATGGATGGATGGATGGATGGATAGATAGGTACATGAGTTTAAACAACTTTTTGTTAAAAAAAATGTTTTTGTTAAAAAAAATGTTTTTGTTTGAAAAAGTGAATGTTTTTTAGGCCTGTGTTACATTGATGGATGGAGTGATGGAGTGATGGATGGATGGATGGATAGATAGATGAATAGATGAATATATAGATACATGAGTTTAAACCACTTTTTGTTAAAAAAAATATGTTTTTGTTTGAAAAAGTGAATGTTTTTAGGCCTGTGTTATACATGGATGGATGGAGTGATGGAGTGATGGATGGATGGATGGATGGATGGATAGATAGATAAATAGATAGATAGATGAATAGATGAATATATAGATACATGAGTTTAAACCACTTTTTGTTAAAAAAAAAAAGTTTTTGTTTGAAAAAGTGAATGTTTTTAGGCCTGTGTTATACATGGATGGATGGAGTGATGGAGTGATGGAGTGATGGAGTGATGGATGGATGGATGGATAGATAGATGGATAGATGGATAGATGGATAGATGAGTTTGATCGACTGTTTGTTCATATTTTTTTATTGTTTTGTGTTAAATATTGAAAGTAGTCTTTGGCCTAATGGTTAGTTTGGGTTTAGGGTTAGTTTGGGGCTATGGTTAGGTTAGGGTTAAAATGGCATATAGGTAGGGAGGTAAAAACGACTTTCACCCTCATTAGTAACCACCCTCATTTGCATAAAGGGCATCTGATTGGCCGAATCTTAACTGTCCATATATCTGCAACGGTGTGTTTTATCTGTACGAAACTTGGTTTATATAGTAATTGATGTATGGCTAGTCGACTGGTGGTGGTTTGGTGCGCCTCTAGCGCCACCAGGTGTGTAGACACGGTACTGCACTTTATTTTTTAGATTTGTTTTTTTTTAACAGGGGTCTATTTTATAAATTGCTGTTGTATGTAGGGTTATTTTATATAGGGGTGGTCTATCCTGGTATATTTTGGGTAGGGTTTGTTTAGGTCCCGCCAGTGGTCAGTGTTTTTTGGTTTTGTTTTCTGTTTTTTGTGCAGGTGGTGGGTAGGTTTAGCTGGTTAGGTGAGGTAGCGTGCCAGGCCTTTGGCCTTTGACCCTGCATCCATGCAGACGCCCTGACGCAAACTGAACTTGAGTTTTCCCCCAGCTGTTCACCTGTCAATGCAAAATGGTTGCATTTGCCGTGCATATCAGCACGAGTGCTGAAACAGCACCAATGCTGACAGGTAAGTGTCTATTTCTATAGATAGATTGATGGATGGAGTGATGGATGGATGGATGGATGGATGGATGGATGGATAGATAGGTACATGAGTTTAAACAACTTTTTGTTAAAAAAAATGTTTTTGTTAAAAAAAATGTTTTTGTTTGAAAAAGTGAATGTTTTTTAGGCCTGTGTTACATTGATGGATGGAGTGATGGAGTGATGGATGGATGGATGGATAGATAGATGAATAGATGAATATATAGATACATGAGTTTAAACCACTTTTTGTTAAAAAAAATATGTTTTTGTTTGAAAAAGTGAATGTTTTTAGGCCTGTGTTATACATGGATGGATGGAGTGATGGAGTGATGGATGGATGGATGGATAGATAGATAAATAGATAGATAGATGAATAGATGAATATATAGATACATGAGTTTAAACAACTTTTTGTTAAAAAAAAAAAGTTTTTGTTTGAAAAAGTGAATGTTTTTAGGCCTGTGTTATACATGGATGGATGGAGTGATGGAGTGATGGAGTGATGGAGTGATGGATGGATGGATGGATAGATAGATGGATAGATGGATAGATGGATAGATGGATAGATGAGTTTGATCGACTGTTTGTTCATGTTTTTTTATTGTTTTGTGTTAAATATTGAAAGTAGTCTTTGGCCTAATGGTTAGTTTGGGTTTAGGGTTAGTTTGGGTTTAGGGTTAGTTTGGGGCTATGGTTAGGTTAGGGTTAAAATGGCATATAGGTAGGGAGGTAAAAACGACTTTCACCCTCATTAGTAACCACCCTCATTTGCATAAAGGGCATCTGATTGGCCGAATCTTAACTGTCCATATATCTGCAACGGTGTGTTTTATCTGTACGAAACTTGGTTTATATAGTAATTGATGTATGGCTAGTCGACTGGTGGTGGTTTGGTGCGCCTCTAGCGCCACCAGGTGTGTAGACACGGTACTGCACTTTATTTTTTAGATTTGTTTTTTTTTAACAGGGGTCTATTTTATAAATTGCTGTTGTATCTAGGGTTATTTTATATAGGGGTGGTCTATCCTGGTATATTTTGGGTAGGGTTTGTTTAGGTCCCGCCAGTGGTCAGTGTTTTTTGGTTTTGTTTTCTGTTTTTTTGTGCAGGTGGTGGGTAGGTTTAGCTGGTTAGGTGAGGTAGCGTGCCAGGCCTTTGGCCTTTGACCCTGCATCCATGCAGACGCCCTGACGCAAACTGAACTTGAGTTTTCCCCCAGCTGTTCACCTGTCAATGCAAAATGGTTGCATTTGCCGTGCATATCAGCACGAGTGCTGAAACAGCACCAATGCTGACAGGTAAGTGTCTATTTCTATAGATAGATTGATGGATGGAGTGATGGATGGATGGATGGATGGATAGATAGGTACATGAGTTTAAACAACTTTTTGTTAAAAAAAATGTTTTTGTTAAAAAAAATGTTTTTGTTTGAAAAAGTGAATGTTTTTTAGGCCTGTGTTACATTGATGGATGGAGTGATGGAGTGATGGATGGATGGATGGATAGATAGATGAATAGATGAATATATAGATACATGAGTTTAAACCACTTTTTGTTAAAAAAAATATGTTTTTGTTTGAAAAAGTGAATGTTTTTAGGCCTGTGTTATACATGGATGGATGGAGTGATGGAGTGATGGATGGATGGATGGATAGATAGATAAATAGATAGATAGATGAATAGATGAATATATAGATACATGAGTTTAAACAACTTTTTGTTAAAAAAAAAAAGTTTTTGTTTGAAAAAGTGAATGTTTTTAGGCCTGTGTTATACATGGATGGATGGAGTGATGGAGTGATGGAGTGATGGAGTGATGGATGGATGGATGGATAGATAGATGGATAGATGGATAGATGGATAGATGGATAGATGAGTTTGATCGACTGTTTGTTCATGTTTTTTTATTGTTTTGTGTTAAATATTGAAAGTAGTCTTTGGCCTAATGGTTAGTTTGGGTTTAGGGTTAGTTTGGGTTTAGGGTTAGTTTGGGGCTATGGTTAGGTTAGGGTTAAAATGGCATATAGGTAGGGAGGTAAAAACGACTTTCACCCTCATTAGTAACCACCCTCATTTGCATAAAGGGCATCTGATTGGCCGAATCTTAACTGTCCATATATCTGCAACGGTGTGTTTTATCTGTACGAAACTTGGTTTATATAGTAATTGATGTATGGCTAGTCGACTGGTGGTGGTTTGGTGCGCCTCTAGCGCCACCAGGTGTGTAGACACGGTACTGCACTTTATTTTTTAGATTTGTTTTTTTTTAACAGGGGTCTATTTTATAAATTGCTGTTGTATCTAGGGTTATTTTATATAGGGGTGGTCTATCCTGGTATATTTTGGGTAGGGTTTGTTTAGGTCCCGCCAGTGGTCAGTGTTTTTTGGTTTTGTTTTCTGTTTTTTTGTGCAGGTGGTGGGTAGGTTTAGCTGGTTAGGTGAGGTAGCGTGCCAGGCCTTTGGCCTTTGACCCTGCATCCATGCAGACGCCCTGACGCAAACTGAACTTGAGTTTTCCCCCAGCTGTTCACCTGTCAATGCAAAATGGTTGCATTTGCCGTGCATATCAGCACGAGTGCTGAAACAGCACCAATGCTGACAGGTAAGTGTCTATTTCTATAGATAGATTGATGGATGGAGTGATGGATGGATGGATGGATGGATGGATGGATGGATGGATGGATGGATGGATGGATAGATAGGTACATGAGTTTAAACAACTTTTTGTTAAAAAAAATGTTTTTGTTAAAAAAAATGTTTTTGTTTGAAAAAGTGAATGTTTTTTAGGCCTGTGTTACACTGATGGATGGAGTGATGGAGTGATGGATGGATGGATGGATAGATAGATGAATAGATGAATATATAGATACATGAGTTTAAACCACTTTTTGTTAAAAAAAATATGTTTTTGTTTGAAAAAGTGAATGTTTTTAGGCCTGTGTTATACATGGATGGATGGAGTGATGGAGTGATGGATGGATGGATGGATGGATGGATAGATAGATAAATAGATAGATAGATGAATAGATGAATATATAGATACATGAGTTTAAACAACTTTTTGTTAAAAAAAAAAAGTTTTTGTTTGAAAAAGTGAATGTTTTTAGGCCTGTGTTATACATGGATGGATGGAGTGATGGAGTGATGGAGTGATGGATGGATGGATGGATAGATAGATGGATAGATGGATAGATGGATAGATGAGTTTGATCGACTGTTTGTTCATATTTTTTTATTGTTTTGTGTTAAATATTGAAAGTAGTCTTTGGCCTAATGGTTAGTTTGGGTTTAGGGTTAGTTTGGGTTTAGGGTTAGTTTGGGGCTATGGTTAGGTTAGGGTTAAAATGGCATATAGGTAGGGAGGTAAAAACGACTTTCACCCTCATTAGTAACCACCCTCATTTGCATAAAGGGCATCTGATTGGCCGAATCTTAACTGTCCATATATCTGCAACGGTGTGTTTTATCTGTACGAAACTTGGTTTATATAGTAATTGATGTATGGCTAGTCGACTGGTGGTGGTTTGGTGCGCCTCTAGCGCCACCAGGTGTGTAGACACGGTACTGCACTTTATTTTTTAGATTTGTTTTTTTTTAACAGGGGTCTATTTTATAAATTGCTGTTGTATCTAGGGTTATTTTATATAGGGGTGGTCTATCCTGGTATATTTTGGGTAGGGTTTGTTTAGGTCCCGCCAGTGGTCAGTGTTTTTTGGTTTTGTTTTCTGTTTTTTTGTGCAGGTGGTGGGTAGGTTTAGCTGGTTAGGTGAGGTAGCGTGCCAGGCCTTTGGCCTTTGACCCTGCATCCATGCAGACGCCCTGACGCAAACTGAACTTGAGTTTTCCCCCAGCTGTTCACCTGTCAATGCAAAATGGTTGCATTTGCCGTGCATATCAGCACGAGTGCTGAAACAGCACCAATGCTGACAGGTAAGTGTCTATTTCTATAGATAGATTGATGGATGGAGTGATGGATGGATGGATGGATGGATGGATGGATGGATGGATAGATAGGTACATGAGTTTAAACAACTTTTTGTTAAAAAAAATGTTTTTGTTAAAAAAAATGTTTTTGTTTGAAAAAGTGAATGTTTATTAGGCCTGTGTTACATTGATGGATGGAGTGATGGAGTGATGGATGGATGGATGGATAGATAGATGAATAGATGAATATATAGATACATGAGTTTAAACCACTTTTTGTTAAAAAAAATATGTTTTTGTTTGAAAAAGTGAATGTTTTTAGGCCTGTGTTATACATGGATGGATGGAGTGATGGAGTGATGGATGGATGGATGGATAGATAGATAAATAGATAGATAGATGAATAGATGAATATATAGATACATGAGTTTAAACAACTTTTTGTTAAAAAAAAAAAGTTTTTGTTTGAAAAAGTGAATGTTTTTAGGCCTGTGTTATACATGGATGGATGGAGTGATGGAGTGATGGAGTGATGGAGTGATGGATGGATGGATGGATAGATAGATGGATAGATGGATAGATGGATAGATGGATAGATGAGTTTGATCGACTGTTTGTTCATGTTTTTTTATTGTTTTGTGTTAAATATTGAAAGTAGTCTTTGGCCTAATGGTTAGTTTGGGTTTAGGGTTAGTTTGGGTTTAGGGTTAGTTTGGGGCTATGGTTAGGTTAGGGTTAAAATGGCATATAGGTAGGGAGGTAAAAACGACTTTCACCCTCATTAGTAACCACCCTCATTTGCATAAAGGGCATCTGATTGGCCGAATCTTAACTGTCCATATATCTGCAACGGTGTGTTTTATCTGTACGAAACTTGGTTTATATAGTAATTGATGTATGGCTAGTCGACTGGTGGTGGTTTGGTGCGCCTCTAGCGCCACCAGGTGTGTAGACACGGTACTGCACTTTATTTTTTAGATTTGTTTTTTTTTAACAGGGGTCTATTTTATAAATTGCTGTTGTATCTAGGGTTATTTTATATAGGGGTGGTCTATCCTGGTATATTTTGGGTAGGGTTTGTTTAGGTCCCGCCAGTGGTCAGTGTTTTTTGGTTTTGTTTTCTGTTTTTTTGTGCAGGTGGTGGGTAGGTTTAGCTGGTTAGGTGAGGTAGCGTGCCAGGCCTTTGGCCTTTGACCCTGCATCCATGCAGACGCCCTGACGCAAACTGAACTTGAGTTTTCCCCCAGCTGTTCACCTGTCAATGCAAAATGGTTGCATTTGCCGTGCATATCAGCACGAGTGCTGAAACAGCACCAATGCTGACAGGTAAGTGTCTATTTCTATAGATAGATTGATGGATGGAGTGATGGATGGATGGATGGATGGATGGATGGATGGATGGATGGATGGATGGATGGATAGATAGGTACATGAGTTTAAACAACTTTTTGTTAAAAAAAATGTTTTTGTTAAAAAAAATGTTTTTGTTTGAAAAAGTGAATGTTTTTTAGGCCTGTGTTACACTGATGGATGGAGTGATGGAGTGATGGATGGATGGATGGATAGATAGATGAATAGATGAATATATAGATACATGAGTTTAAACCACTTTTTGTTAAAAAAAATATGTTTTTGTTTGAAAAAGTGAATGTTTTTAGGCCTGTGTTATACATGGATGGATGGAGTGATGGAGTGATGGATGGATGGATGGATGGATGGATATATAGATAAATAGATAGATAGATGAATAGATGAATATATAGATACATGAGTTTAAACAACTTTTTGTTAAAAAAAAAAAGTTTTTGTTTGAAAAAGTGAATGTTTTTAGGCCTGTGTTATACATGGATGGATGGAGTGATGGAGTGATGGAGTGATGGATGGATGGATGGATAGATAGATGGATAGATGGATAGATGGATAGATGAGTTTGATCGACTGTTTGTTCATATTTTTTTATTGTTTTGTGTTAAATATTGAAAGTAGTCTTTGGCCTAATGGTTAGTTTGGGTTTAGGGTTAGTTTGGGTTTAGGGTTAGTTTGGGGCTATGGTTAGGTTAGGGTTAAAATGGCATATAGGTAGGGAGGTAAAAACGACTTTCACCCTCATTAGTAACCACCCTCATTTGCATAAAGGGCATCTGATTGGCCGAATCTTAACTGTCCATATATCTGCAACGGTGTGTTTTATCTGTACGAAACTTGGTTTATATAGTAATTGATGTATGGCTAGTCGACTGGTGGTGGTTTGGTGCGCCTCTAGCGCCACCAGGTGTGTAGACACGGTACTGCACTTTATTTTTTAGATTTGTTTTTTTTTAACAGGGGTCTATTTTATAAATTGCTGTTGTATCTAGGGTTATTTTATATAGGGGTGGTCTATCCTGGTATATTTTGGGTAGGTGAAGAGGAAATCCAAGATCTAGGACCCTGAGGTCCCAGAAATGGCTGTGCACTGGCCTACTTTCTACTGACCACTAAAGGACACCACAGGCCCAGAAAGGAGAATGGTCACACCATAGAGAGATACATATATAATTACTAAATAAAAAAATAGAGGGCTAAAATCGCCAGGTTTCAAATCAAACGGGCTATGTTGCCGTGGTTTATACCGCCAAGGGTTTAATTTAATGAAAAAACTTTTGGTAGGTTTTAGTCAGATGTGGTGAGGGGCATATAACTCACGTCTGTATGGACATGAGGAGACGCTCGACGTCACAGTGGACGGAGAAAAAATTATATGTGGCTCTGCAACATCATCACCCACAACAATGATGGCGGCCATTTTAACCAACTCGACGCCTGTATGGGCTGAAGAGAAAATTTTCCAAAGCTCTGCTACATCACCCACCTTCAAAATGATGGCAGCTGTACTCATTTTTACGGTTTTTGTGTCATTCAGGCATATCTCGCGACGCGTTTCGAACTTTCCCAAGGTTCTCATCAGGCGAATTGGAATGACAACTGTCTCTGTTCCCTCTGCAACTACAGAGTGCTTGAGGGCGTGGTCCCTCCAGACTTTATAGTGGTAGAGGGCGGGGTGCCCCTCCCACTACTAAATACCTTTCAGCACTGTATGGTGCTTCATAAATAGTTTTTTCACTATCAATAAATTTTGTTTTTAATTTTAATATTTAATAATCATACACATACACTCACAGACATCACACACAATCCAATCCAGACGAAGGGCAATCCAAAAGCTCAGAGGCGGTGGCGCGGGCTTGGTTAGGTGAAGAGGAAATCCAAGATCTAGGACCCTGAGGTCCCAGAAATGGCTGTGCACTGGCCTACTTTCTACTGACCACTAAAGGACACCACAGGCCCAGAAAGGAGAATGGTCACACCATAGAGAGATACATATATAATTACTAAATAAAAAAATAAAAAAATAGAGGGCTAAAATCGCCAGGTTTCAAATCAAACGGGCTATGTTGCCGTGGTTTATACCGCCAAGGGTTTAATTTAATGAAAAAACTTTTGGTAGGTTTTAGTCAGATGTGGTGAGGGGCATATAACTCACGTCTGTATGGACATGAGGAGACGCTCGACGTCACAGTGGACGGAGAAAAAATTATATGTGGCTCTGCAACATCATCACCCACAACAATGATGGCGGCCATTTTAACCAACTCGACGCCTGTATGGGCTGAAGAGAAAATTTTCCAAAGCTCTGCTACATCACCCACCTTCAAAATGATGGCAGCTGTACTCATTTTTACGGTTTTTGTGTCATTCAGGCATATCTCGCGACGCGTTTCGAACTTTCCCAAGGTTCTCATCAGGCGAATTGGAATGACAACTGTCTCTGTTCCCTCTGCAACTACAGAGTGCTTGAGGGCGTGGTCCCTCCAGACTTTATAGTGGTAGAGGGCGGGGTGCCCCTCCCACTACTAAATACCTTTCAGCACTGTATGGTGCTTCATAAATAGTTTTTTCACTATCAATAAATTTTGTTTTTAATTTTAATATTTAATAATCATACACATACACTCACAGACATCACACACAATCCAATCCAGACGAAGGGCAATCCAAAAGCTCAGAGGCGGTGGCGCGGGCTTGGTTAGGTGAAGAGGAAATCCAAGATCTAGGACCCTGAGGTCCCAGAAATGGCTGTGCACTGGCCTACTTTCTACTGACCACTAAAGGACACCACAGGCCCAGAAAGGAGAATGGTCACACCATAGAGAGATACATATATAATTACTAAATAAAAAAATAGAGGGCTAAAATCGCCAGGTTTCAAATCAAACGGGCTATGTTGCCGTGGTTTATACCGCCAAGGGTTTAATTTAATGAAAAAACTTTTGGTAGGTTTTAGTCAGATGTGGTGAGGGGCATATAACTCACGTCTGTATGGACATGAGGAGACGCTCGACGTCACAGTGGACGGAGAAAAAATTATATGTGGCTCTGCAACATCATCACCCACAACAATGATGGCGGCCATTTTAACCAACTCGACGCCTGTATGGGCTGAAGAGAAAATTTTCCAAAGCTCTGCTACATCACCCACCTTCAAAATGATGGCAGCTGTACTCATTTTTACGGTTTTTGTGTCATTCAGGCATATCTCGCGACGCGTTTCGAACTTTCCCAAGGTTCTCATCAGGCGAATTGGAATGACAACTGTCTCTGTTCCCTCTGCAACTACAGAGTGCTTGAGGGCGTGGTCCCTCCAGACTTTATAGTGGTAGAGGGCGGGGTGCCCCTCCCACTACTAAATACCTTTCAGCACTGTATGGTGCTTCATAAATAGTTTTTTCACTATCAATAAATTTTGTTTTTAATTTTAATATTTAATAATCATACACATACACTCACAGACATCACACACAATCCAATCCAGACGAAGGGCAATCCAAAAGCTCAGAGGCGGTGGCGCGGGCTTGGTTAGGTGAAGAGGAAATCCAAGATCTAGGACCCTGAGGTCCCAGAAATGGCTGTGCACTGGCCTACTTTCTACTGACCACTAAAGGACACCACAGGCCCAGAAAGGAGAATGGTCACACCATAGAGAGATACATATATAATTACTAAATAAAAAAATAGAGGGCTAAAATCGCCAGGTTTCAAATCAAACGGGCTATGTTGCCGTGGTTTATACCGCCAAGGGTTTAATTTAATGAAAAAACTTTTGGTAGGTTTTAGTCAGATGTGGTGAGGGGCATATAACTCACGTCTGTATGGACATGAGGAGACGCTCGACGTCACAGTGGACGGAGAAAAAATTATATGTGGCTCTGCAACATCATCACCCACAACAATGATGGCGGCCATTTTAACCAACTCGACGCCTGTATGGGCTGAAGAGAAAATTTTCCAAAGCTCTGCTACATCACCCACCTTCAAAATGATGGCAGCTGTACTCATTTTTACGGTTTTTGTGTCATTCAGGCATATCTCGCGACGCGTTTCGAACTTTCCCAAGGTTCTCATCAGGCGAATTGGAATGACAACTGTCTCTGTTCCCTCTGCAACTACAGAGTGCTTGAGGGCGTGGTCCCTCCAGACTTTATAGTGGTAGAGGGCGGGGTGCCCCTCCCACTACTAAATACCTTTCAGCACTGTATGGTGCTTCATAAATAGTTTTTTCACTATCAATAAATTTTGTTTTTAATTTTAATATTTAATAATCATACACATACACTCACAGACATCACACACAATCCAATCCAGACGAAGGGCAATCCAAAAGCTCAGAGGCGGTGGCGCGGGCTTGGTTAGGTGAAGAGGAAATCCAAGATCTAGGACCCTGAGGTCCCAGAAATGGCTGTGCACTGGCCTACTTTCTACTGACCACTAAAGGACACCACAGGCCCAGAAAGGAGAATGGTCACACCATAGAGAGATACATATATAATTACTAAATAAAAAAATAGAGGGCTAAAATCGCCAGGTTTCAAATCAAACGGGCTATGTTGCCGTGGTTTATACCGCCAAGGGTTTAATTTAATGAAAAAACTTTTGGTAGGTTTTAGTCAGATGTGGTGAGGGGCATATAACTCACGTCTGTATGGACATGAGGAGACGCTCGACGTCACAGTGGACGGAGAAAAAATTATATGTGGCTCTGCAACATCATCACCCACAACAATGATGGCGGCCATTTTAACCAACTCGACGCCTGTATGGGCTGAAGAGAAAATTTTCCAAAGCTCTGCTACATCACCCACCTTCAAAATGATGGCAGCTGTACTCATTTTTACGGTTTTTGTGTCATTCAGGCATATCTCGCGACGCGTTTCGAACTTTCCCAAGGTTCTCATCAGGCGAATTGGAATGACAACTGTCTCTGTTCCCTCTGCAACTACAGAGTGCTTGAGGGCGTGGTCCCTCCAGACTTTATAGTGGTAGAGGGCGGGGTGCCCCTCCCACTACTAAATACCTTTCAGCACTGTATGGTGCTTCATAAATAGTTTTTTCACTATCAATAAATTTTGTTTTTAATTTTAATATTTAATAATCATACACATACACTCACAGACATCACACACAATCCAATCCAGACGAAGGGCAATCCAAAAGCTCAGAGGCGGTGGCGCGGGCTTGGTTAGGTGAAGAGGAAATCCAAGATCTAGGACCCTGAGGTCCCAGAAATGGCTGTGCACTGGCCTACTTTCTACTGACCACTAAAGGACACCACAGGCCCAGAAAGGAGAATGGTCACACCATAGAGAGATACATATATAATTACTAAATAAAAAAATAGAGGGCTAAAATCGCCAGGTTTCAAATCAAACGGGCTATGTTGCCGTGGTTTATACCGCCAAGGGTTTAATTTAATGAAAAAACTTTTGGTAGGTTTTAGTCAGATGTGGTGAGGGGCATATAACTCACGTCTGTATGGACATGAGGAGACGCTCGACGTCACAGTGGACGGAGAAAAAATTATATGTGGCTCTGCAACATCATCACCCACAACAATGATGGCGGCCATTTTAACCAACTCGACGCCTGTATGGGCTGAAGAGAAAATTTTCCAAAGCTCTGCTACATCACCCACCTTCAAAATGATGGCAGCTGTACTCATTTTTACGGTTTTTGTGTCATTCAGGCATATCTCGCGACGCGTTTCGAACTTTCCCAAGGTTCTCATCAGGCGAATTGGAATGACAACTGTCTCTGTTCCCTCTGCAACTACAGAGTGCTTGAGGGCGTGGTCCCTCCAGACTTTATAGTGGTAGAGGGCGGGGTGCCCCTCCCACTACTAAATACCTTTCAGCACTGTATGGTGCTTCATAAATAGTTTTTTCACTATCAATAAATTTTGTTTTTAATTTTAATATTTAATAATCATACACATACACTCACAGACATCACACACAATCCAATCCAGACGAAGGGCAATCCAAAAGCTCAGAGGCGGTGGCGCGGGCTTGGTTAGGTGAAGAGGAAATCCAAGATCTAGGACCCTGAGGTCCCAGAAATGGCTGTGCACTGGCCTACTTTCTACTGACCACTAAAGGACACCACAGGCCCAGAAAGGAGAATGGTCACACCATAGAGAGATACATATATAATTACTAAATAAAAAAATAGAGGGCTAAAATCGCCAGGTTTCAAATCAAACGGGCTATGTTGCCGTGGTTTATACCGCCAAGGGTTTAATTTAATGAAAAAACTTTTGGTAGGTTTTAGTCAGATGTGGTGAGGGGCATATAACTCACGTCTGTATGGACATGAGGAGACGCTCGACGTCACAGTGGACGGAGAAAAAATTATATGTGGCTCTGCAACATCATCACCCACAACAATGATGGCGGCCATTTTAACCAACTCGACGCCTGTATGGGCTGAAGAGAAAATTTTCCAAAGCTCTGCTACATCACCCACCTTCAAAATGATGGCAGCTGTACTCATTTTTACGGTTTTTGTGTCATTCAGGCATATCTCGCGACGCGTTTCGAACTTTCCCAAGGTTCTCATCAGGCGAATTGGAATGACAACTGTCTCTGTTCCCTCTGCAACTACAGAGTGCTTGAGGGCGTGGTCCCTCCAGACTTTATAGTGGTAGAGGGCGGGGTGCCCCTCCCACTACTAAATACCTTTCAGCACTGTATGGTGCTTCATAAATAGTTTTTTCACTATCAATAAATTTTGTTTTTAATTTTAATATTTAATAATCATACACATACACTCACAGACATCACACACAATCCAATCCAGACGAAGGGCAATCCAAAAGCTCAGAGGCGGTGGCGCGGGCTTGGTTAGGTGAAGAGGAAATCCAAGATCTAGGACCCTGAGGTCCCAGAAATGGCTGTGCACTGGCCTACTTTCTACTGACCACTAAAGGACACCACAGGCCCAGAAAGGAGAATGGTCACACCATAGAGAGATACATATATAATTACTAAATAAAAAAATAGAGGGCTAAAATCGCCAGGTTTCAAATCAAACGGGCTATGTTGCCGTGGTTTATACCGCCAAGGGTTTAATTTAATGAAAAAACTTTTGGTAGGTTTTAGTCAGATGTGGTGAGGGGCATATAACTCACGTCTGTATGGACATGAGGAGACGCTCGACGTCACAGTGGACGGAGAAAAAATTATATGTGGCTCTGCAACATCATCACCCACAACAATGATGGCGGCCATTTTAACCAACTCGACGCCTGTATGGGCTGAAGAGAAAATTTTCCAAAGCTCTGCTACATCACCCACCTTCAAAATGATGGCAGCTGTACTCATTTTTACGGTTTTTGTGTCATTCAGGCATATCTCGCGACGCGTTTCGAACTTTCCCAAGGTTCTCATCAGGCGAATTGGAATGACAACTGTCTCTGTTCCCTCTGCAACTACAGAGTGCTTGAGGGCGTGGTCCCTCCAGACTTTATAGTGGTAGAGGGCGGGGTGCCCCTCCCACTACTAAATACCTTTCAGCACTGTATGGTGCTTCATAAATAGTTTTTTCACTATCAATAAATTTTGTTTTTAATTTTAATATTTAATAATCATACACATACACTCACAGACATCACACACAATCCAATCCAGACGAAGGGCAATCCAAAAGCTCAGAGGCGGTGGCGCGGGCTTGGTTAGGTGAAGAGGAAATCCAAGATCTAGGACCCTGAGGTCCCAGAAATGGCTGTGCACTGGCCTACTTTCTACTGACCACTAAAGGACACCACAGGCCCAGAAAGGAGAATGGTCACACCATAGAGAGATACATATATAATTACTAAATAAAAAAATAGAGGGCTAAAATCGCCAGGTTTCAAATCAAACGGGCTATGTTGCCGTGGTTTATACCGCCAAGGGTTTAATTTAATGAAAAAACTTTTGGTAGGTTTTAGTCAGATGTGGTGAGGGGCATATAACTCACGTCTGTATGGACATGAGGAGACGCTCGACGTCACAGTGGACGGAGAAAAAATTATATGTGGCTCTGCAACATCATCACCCACAACAATGATGGCGGCCATTTTAACCAACTCGACGCCTGTATGGGCTGAAGAGAAAATTTTCCAAAGCTCTGCTACATCACCCACCTTCAAAATGATGGCAGCTGTACTCATTTTTACGGTTTTTGTGTCATTCAGGCATATCTCGCGACGCGTTTCGAACTTTCCCAAGGTTCTCATCAGGCGAATTGGAATGACAACTGTCTCTGTTCCCTCTGCAACTACAGAGTGCTTGAGGGCGTGGTCCCTCCAGACTTTATAGTGGTAGAGGGCGGGGTGCCCCTCCCACTACTAAATACCTTTCAGCACTGTATGGTGCTTCATAAATAGTTTTTTCACTATCAATAAATTTTGTTTTTAATTTTAATATTTAATAATCATACACATACACTCACAGACATCACACACAATCCAATCCAGACGAAGGGCAATCCAAAAGCTCAGAGGCGGTGGCGCGGGCTTGGTTAGGTGAAGAGGAAATCCAAGATCTAGGACCCTGAGGTCCCAGAAATGGCTGTGCACTGGCCTACTTTCTACTGACCACTAAAGGACACCACAGGCCCAGAAAGGAGAATGGTCACACCATAGAGAGATACATATATAATTACTAAATAAAAAAATAGAGGGCTAAAATCGCCAGGTTTCAAATCAAACGGGCTATGTTGCCGTGGTTTATACCGCCAAGGGTTTAATTTAATGAAAAAACTTTTGGTAGGTTTTAGTCAGATGTGGTGAGGGGCATATAACTCACGTCTGTATGGACATGAGGAGACGCTCGACGTCACAGTGGACGGAGAAAAAATTATATGTGGCTCTGCAACATCATCACCCACAACAATGATGGCGGCCATTTTAACCAACTCGACGCCTGTATGGGCTGAAGAGAAAATTTTCCAAAGCTCTGCTACATCACCCACCTTCAAAATGATGGCAGCTGTACTCATTTTTACGGTTTTTGTGTCATTCAGGCATATCTCGCGACGCGTTTCGAACTTTCCCAAGGTTCTCATCAGGCGAATTGGAATGACAACTGTCTCTGTTCCCTCTGCAACTACAGAGTGCTTGAGGGCGTGGTCCCTCCAGACTTTATAGTGGTAGAGGGCGGGGTGCCCCTCCCACTACTAAATACCTTTCAGCACTGTATGGTGCTTCATAAATAGTTTTTTCACTATCAATAAATTTTGTTTTTAATTTTAATATTTAATAATCATACACATACACTCACAGACATCACACACAATCCAATCCAGACGAAGGGCAATCCAAAAGCTCAGAGGCGGTGGCGCGGGCTTGGTTAGGTGAAGAGGAAATCCAAGATCTAGGACCCTGAGGTCCCAGAAATGGCTGTGCACTGGCCTACTTTCTACTGACCACTAAAGGACACCACAGGCCCAGAAAGGAGAATGGTCACACCATAGAGAGATACATATATAATTACTAAATAAAAAAATAGAGGGCTAAAATCGCCAGGTTTCAAATCAAACGGGCTATGTTGCCGTGGTTTATACCGCCAAGGGTTTAATTTAATGAAAAAACTTTTGGTAGGTTTTAGTCAGATGTGGTGAGGGGCATATAACTCACGTCTGTATGGACATGAGGAGACGCTCGACGTCACAGTGGACGGAGAAAAAATTATATGTGGCTCTGCAACATCATCACCCACAACAATGATGGCGGCCATTTTAACCAACTCGACGCCTGTATGGGCTGAAGAGAAAATTTTCCAAAGCTCTGCTACATCACCCACCTTCAAAATGATGGCAGCTGTACTCATTTTTACGGTTTTTGTGTCATTCAGGCATATCTCGCGACGCGTTTCGAACTTTCCCAAGGTTCTCATCAGGCGAATTGGAATGACAACTGTCTCTGTTCCCTCTGCAACTACAGAGTGCTTGAGGGCGTGGTCCCTCCAGACTTTATAGTGGTAGAGGGCGGGGTGCCCCTCCCACTACTAAATACCTTTCAGCACTGTATGGTGCTTCATAAATAGTTTTTTCACTATCAATAAATTTTGTTTTTAATTTTAATATTTAATAATCATACACATACACTCACAGACATCACACACAATCCAATCCAGACGAAGGGCAATCCAAAAGCTCAGAGGCGGTGGCGCGGGCTTGGTTAGGTGAAGAGGAAATCCAAGATCTAGGACCCTGAGGTCCCAGAAATGGCTGTGCACTGGCCTACTTTCTACTGACCACTAAAGGACACCACAGGCCCAGAAAGGAGAATGGTCACACCATAGAGAGATACATATATAATTACTAAATAAAAAAATAGAGGGCTAAAATCGCCAGGTTTCAAATCAAACGGGCTATGTTGCCGTGGTTTATACCGCCAAGGGTTTAATTTAATGAAAAAACTTTTGGTAGGTTTTAGTCAGATGTGGTGAGGGGCATATAACTCACGTCTGTATGGACATGAGGAGACGCTCGACGTCACAGTGGACGGAGAAAAAATTATATGTGGCTCTGCAACATCATCACCCACAACAATGATGGCGGCCATTTTAACCAACTCGACGCCTGTATGGGCTGAAGAGAAAATTTTCCAAAGCTCTGCTACATCACCCACCTTCAAAATGATGGCAGCTGTACTCATTTTTACGGTTTTTGTGTCATTCAGGCATATCTCGCGACGCGTTTCGAACTTTCCCAAGGTTCTCATCAGGCGAATTGGAATGACAACTGTCTCTGTTCCCTCTGCAACTACAGAGTGCTTGAGGGCGTGGTCCCTCCAGACTTTATAGTGGTAGAGGGCGGGGTGCCCCTCCCACTACTAAATACCTTTCAGCACTGTATGGTGCTTCATAAATAGTTTTTTCACTATCAATAAATTTTGTTTTTAATTTTAATATTTAATAATCATACACATACACTCACAGACATCACACACAATCCAATCCAGACGAAGGGCAATCCAAAAGCTCAGAGGCGGTGGCGCGGGCTTGGTTAGGTGAAGAGGAAATCCAAGATCTAGGACCCTGAGGTCCCAGAAATGGCTGTGCACTGGCCTACTTTCTACTGACCACTAAAGGACACCACAGGCCCAGAAAGGAGAATGGTCACACCATAGAGAGATACATATATAATTACTAAATAAAAAAATAGAGGGCTAAAATCGCCAGGTTTCAAATCAAACGGGCTATGTTGCCGTGGTTTATACCGCCAAGGGTTTAATTTAATGAAAAAACTTTTGGTAGGTTTTAGTCAGATGTGGTGAGGGGCATATAACTCACGTCTGTATGGACATGAGGAGACGCTCGACGTCACAGTGGACGGAGAAAAAATTATATGTGGCTCTGCAACATCATCACCCACAACAATGATGGCGGCCATTTTAACCAACTCGACGCCTGTATGGGCTGAAGAGAAAATTTTCCAAAGCTCTGCTACATCACCCACCTTCAAAATGATGGCAGCTGTACTCATTTTTACGGTTTTTGTGTCATTCAGGCATATCTCGCGACGCGTTTCGAACTTTCCCAAGGTTCTCATCAGGCGAATTGGAATGACAACTGTCTCTGTTCCCTCTGCAACTACAGAGTGCTTGAGGGCGTGGTCCCTCCAGACTTTATAGTGGTAGAGGGCGGGGTGCCCCTCCCACTACTAAATACCTTTCAGCACTGTATGGTGCTTCATAAATAGTTTTTTCACTATCAATAAATTTTGTTTTTAATTTTAATATTTAATAATCATACACATACACTCACAGACATCACACACAATCCAATCCAGACGAAGGGCAATCCAAAAGCTCAGAGGCGGTGGCGCGGGCTTGGTTAGGTGAAGAGGAAATCCAAGATCTAGGACCCTGAGGTCCCAGAAATGGCTGTGCACTGGCCTACTTTCTACTGACCACTAAAGGACACCACAGGCCCAGAAAGGAGAATGGTCACACCATAGAGAGATACATATATAATTACTAAATAAAAAAATAGAGGGCTAAAATCGCCAGGTTTCAAATCAAACGGGCTATGTTGCCGTGGTTTATACCGCCAAGGGTTTAATTTAATGAAAAAACTTTTGGTAGGTTTTAGTCAGATGTGGTGAGGGGCATATAACTCACGTCTGTATGGACATGAGGAGACGCTCGACGTCACAGTGGACGGAGAAAAAATTATATGTGGCTCTGCAACATCATCACCCACAACAATGATGGCGGCCATTTTAACCAACTCGACGCCTGTATGGGCTGAAGAGAAAATTTTCCAAAGCTCTGCTACATCACCCACCTTCAAAATGATGGCAGCTGTACTCATTTTTACGGTTTTTGTGTCATTCAGGCATATCTCGCGACGCGTTTCGAACTTTCCCAAGGTTCTCATCAGGCGAATTGGAATGACAACTGTCTCTGTTCCCTCTGCAACTACAGAGTGCTTGAGGGCGTGGTCCCTCCAGACTTTATAGTGGTAGAGGGCGGGGTGCCCCTCCCACTACTAAATACCTTTCAGCACTGTATGGTGCTTCATAAATAGTTTTTTCACTATCAATAAATTTTGTTTTTAATTTTAATATTTAATAATCATACACATACACTCACAGACATCACACACAATCCAATCCAGACGAAGGGCAATCCAAAAGCTCAGAGGCGGTGGCGCGGGCTTGGTTAGGTGAAGAGGAAATCCAAGATCTAGGACCCTGAGGTCCCAGAAATGGCTGTGCACTGGCCTACTTTCTACTGACCACTAAAGGACACCACAGGCCCAGAAAGGAGAATGGTCACACCATAGAGAGATACATATATAATTACTAAATAAAAAAATAGAGGGCTAAAATCGCCAGGTTTCAAATCAAACGGGCTATGTTGCCGTGGTTTATACCGCCAAGGGTTTAATTTAATGAAAAAACTTTTGGTAGGTTTTAGTCAGATGTGGTGAGGGGCATATAACTCACGTCTGTATGGACATGAGGAGACGCTCGACGTCACAGTGGACGGAGAAAAAATTATATGTGGCTCTGCAACATCATCACCCACAACAATGATGGCGGCCATTTTAACCAACTCGACGCCTGTATGGGCTGAAGAGAAAATTTTCCAAAGCTCTGCTACATCACCCACCTTCAAAATGATGGCAGCTGTACTCATTTTTACGGTTTTTGTGTCATTCAGGCATATCTCGCGACGCGTTTCGAACTTTCCCAAGGTTCTCATCAGGCGAATTGGAATGACAACTGTCTCTGTTCCCTCTGCAACTACAGAGTGCTTGAGGGCGTGGTCCCTCCAGACTTTATAGTGGTAGAGGGCGGGGTGCCCCTCCCACTACTAAATACCTTTCAGCACTGTATGGTGCTTCATAAATAGTTTTTTCACTATCAATAAATTTTGTTTTTAATTTTAATATTTAATAATCATACACATACACTCACAGACATCACACACAATCCAATCCAGACGAAGGGCAATCCAAAAGCTCAGAGGCGGTGGCGCGGGCTTGGTTAGGTGAAGAGGAAATCCAAGATCTAGGACCCTGAGGTCCCAGAAATGGCTGTGCACTGGCCTACTTTCTACTGACCACTAAAGGACACCACAGGCCCAGAAAGGAGAATGGTCACACCATAGAGAGATACATATATAATTACTAAATAAAAAAATAGAGGGCTAAAATCGCCAGGTTTCAAATCAAACGGGCTATGTTGCCGTGGTTTATACCGCCAAGGGTTTAATTTAATGAAAAAACTTTTGGTAGGTTTTAGTCAGATGTGGTGAGGGGCATATAACTCACGTCTGTATGGACATGAGGAGACGCTCGACGTCACAGTGGACGGAGAAAAAATTATATGTGGCTCTGCAACATCATCACCCACAACAATGATGGCGGCCATTTTAACCAACTCGACGCCTGTATGGGCTGAAGAGAAAATTTTCCAAAGCTCTGCTACATCACCCACCTTCAAAATGATGGCAGCTGTACTCATTTTTACGGTTTTTGTGTCATTCAGGCATATCTCGCGACGCGTTTCGAACTTTCCCAAGGTTCTCATCAGGCGAATTGGAATGACAACTGTCTCTGTTCCCTCTGCAACTACAGAGTGCTTGAGGGCGTGGTCCCTCCAGACTTTATAGTGGTAGAGGGCGGGGTGCCCCTCCCACTACTAAATACCTTTCAGCACTGTATGGTGCTTCATAAATAGTTTTTTCACTATCAATAAATTTTGTTTTTAATTTTAATATTTAATAATCATACACATACACTCACAGACATCACACACAATCCAATCCAGACGAAGGGCAATCCAAAAGCTCAGAGGCGGTGGCGCGGGCTTGGTTAGGTGAAGAGGAAATCCAAGATCTAGGACCCTGAGGTCCCAGAAATGGCTGTGCACTGGCCTACTTTCTACTGACCACTAAAGGACACCACAGGCCCAGAAAGGAGAATGGTCACACCATAGAGAGATACATATATAATTACTAAATAAAAAAATAGAGGGCTAAAATCGCCAGGTTTCAAATCAAACGGGCTATGTTGCCGTGGTTTATACCGCCAAGGGTTTAATTTAATGAAAAAACTTTTGGTAGGTTTTAGTCAGATGTGGTGAGGGGCATATAACTCACGTCTGTATGGACATGAGGAGACGCTCGACGTCACAGTGGACGGAGAAAAAATTATATGTGGCTCTGCAACATCATCACCCACAACAATGATGGCGGCCATTTTAACCAACTCGACGCCTGTATGGGCTGAAGAGAAAATTTTCCAAAGCTCTGCTACATCACCCACCTTCAAAATGATGGCAGCTGTACTCATTTTTACGGTTTTTGTGTCATTCAGGCATATCTCGCGACGCGTTTCGAACTTTCCCAAGGTTCTCATCAGGCGAATTGGAATGACAACTGTCTCTGTTCCCTCTGCAACTACAGAGTGCTTGAGGGCGTGGTCCCTCCAGACTTTATAGTGGTAGAGGGCGGGGTGCCCCTCCCACTACTAAATACCTTTCAGCACTGTATGGTGCTTCATAAATAGTTTTTTCACTATCAATAAATTTTGTTTTTAATTTTAATATTTAATAATCATACACATACACTCACAGACATCACACACAATCCAATCCAGACGAAGGGCAATCCAAAAGCTCAGAGGCGGTGGCGCGGGCTTGGTTAGGTGAAGAGGAAATCCAAGATCTAGGACCCTGAGGTCCCAGAAATGGCTGTGCACTGGCCTACTTTCTACTGACCACTAAAGGACACCACAGGCCCAGAAAGGAGAATGGTCACACCATAGAGAGATACATATATAATTACTAAATAAAAAAATAGAGGGCTAAAATCGCCAGGTTTCAAATCAAACGGGCTATGTTGCCGTGGTTTATACCGCCAAGGGTTTAATTTAATGAAAAAACTTTTGGTAGGTTTTAGTCAGATGTGGTGAGGGGCATATAACTCACGTCTGTATGGACATGAGGAGACGCTCGACGTCACAGTGGACGGAGAAAAAATTATATGTGGCTCTGCAACATCATCACCCACAACAATGATGGCGGCCATTTTAACCAACTCGACGCCTGTATGGGCTGAAGAGAAAATTTTCCAAAGCTCTGCTACATCACCCACCTTCAAAATGATGGCAGCTGTACTCATTTTTACGGTTTTTGTGTCATTCAGGCATATCTCGCGACGCGTTTCGAACTTTCCCAAGGTTCTCATCAGGCGAATTGGAATGACAACTGTCTCTGTTCCCTCTGCAACTACAGAGTGCTTGAGGGCGTGGTCCCTCCAGACTTTATAGTGGTAGAGGGCGGGGTGCCCCTCCCACTACTAAATACCTTTCAGCACTGTATGGTGCTTCATAAATAGTTTTTTCACTATCAATAAATTTTGTTTTTAATTTTAATATTTAATAATCATACACATACACTCACAGACATCACACACAATCCAATCCAGACGAAGGGCAATCCAAAAGCTCAGAGGCGGTGGCGCGGGCTTGGTTAGGTGAAGAGGAAATCCAAGATCTAGGACCCTGAGGTCCCAGAAATGGCTGTGCACTGGCCTACTTTCTACTGACCACTAAAGGACACCACAGGCCCAGAAAGGAGAATGGTCACACCATAGAGAGATACATATATAATTACTAAATAAAAAAATAGAGGGCTAAAATCGCCAGGTTTCAAATCAAACGGGCTATGTTGCCGTGGTTTATACCGCCAAGGGTTTAATTTAATGAAAAAACTTTTGGTAGGTTTTAGTCAGATGTGGTGAGGGGCATATAACTCACGTCTGTATGGACATGAGGAGACGCTCGACGTCACAGTGGACGGAGAAAAAATTATATGTGGCTCTGCAACATCATCACCCACAACAATGATGGCGGCCATTTTAACCAACTCGACGCCTGTATGGGCTGAAGAGAAAATTTTCCAAAGCTCTGCTACATCACCCACCTTCAAAATGATGGCAGCTGTACTCATTTTTACGGTTTTTGTGTCATTCAGGCATATCTCGCGACGCGTTTCGAACTTTCCCAAGGTTCTCATCAGGCGAATTGGAATGACAACTGTCTCTGTTCCCTCTGCAACTACAGAGTGCTTGAGGGCGTGGTCCCTCCAGACTTTATAGTGGTAGAGGGCGGGGTGCCCCTCCCACTACTAAATACCTTTCAGCACTGTATGGTGCTTCATAAATAGTTTTTTCACTATCAATAAATTTTGTTTTTAATTTTAATATTTAATAATCATACACATACACTCACAGACATCACACACAATCCAATCCAGACGAAGGGCAATCCAAAAGCTCAGAGGCGGTGGCGCGGGCTTGGTTAGGTGAAGAGGAAATCCAAGATCTAGGACCCTGAGGTCCCAGAAATGGCTGTGCACTGGCCTACTTTCTACTGACCACTAAAGGACACCACAGGCCCAGAAAGGAGAATGGTCACACCATAGAGAGATACATATATAATTACTAAATAAAAAAATAGAGGGCTAAAATCGCCAGGTTTCAAATCAAACGGGCTATGTTGCCGTGGTTTATACCGCCAAGGGTTTAATTTAATGAAAAAACTTTTGGTAGGTTTTAGTCAGATGTGGTGAGGGGCATATAACTCACGTCTGTATGGACATGAGGAGACGCTCGACGTCACAGTGGACGGAGAAAAAATTATATGTGGCTCTGCAACATCATCACCCACAACAATGATGGCGGCCATTTTAACCAACTCGACGCCTGTATGGGCTGAAGAGAAAATTTTCCAAAGCTCTGCTACATCACCCACCTTCAAAATGATGGCAGCTGTACTCATTTTTACGGTTTTTGTGTCATTCAGGCATATCTCGCGACGCGTTTCGAACTTTCCCAAGGTTCTCATCAGGCGAATTGGAATGACAACTGTCTCTGTTCCCTCTGCAACTACAGAGTGCTTGAGGGCGTGGTCCCTCCAGACTTTATAGTGGTAGAGGGCGGGGTGCCCCTCCCACTACTAAATACCTTTCAGCACTGTATGGTGCTTCATAAATAGTTTTTTCACTATCAATAAATTTTGTTTTTAATTTTAATATTTAATAATCATACACATACACTCACAGACATCACACACAATCCAATCCAGACGAAGGGCAATCCAAAAGCTCAGAGGCGGTGGCGCGGGCTTGGTTAGGTGAAGAGGAAATCCAAGATCTAGGACCCTGAGGTCCCAGAAATGGCTGTGCACTGGCCTACTTTCTACTGACCACTAAAGGACACCACAGGCCCAGAAAGGAGAATGGTCACACCATAGAGAGATACATATATAATTACTAAATAAAAAAATAGAGGGCTAAAATCGCCAGGTTTCAAATCAAACGGGCTATGTTGCCGTGGTTTATACCGCCAAGGGTTTAATTTAATGAAAAAACTTTTGGTAGGTTTTAGTCAGATGTGGTGAGGGGCATATAACTCACGTCTGTATGGACATGAGGAGACGCTCGACGTCACAGTGGACGGAGAAAAAATTATTATATGTGGCTCTGCAACATCATCACCCACAACAATGATGGCGGCCATTTTAACCAACTCGACGCCTGTATGGGCTGAAGAGAAAATTTTCCAAAGCTCTGCTACATCACCCACCTTCAAAATGATGGCAGCTGTACTCATTTTTACGGTTTTTGTGTCATTCAGGCATATCTCGCGACGCGTTTCGAACTTTCCCAAGGTTCTCATCAGGCGAATTGGAATGACAACTGTCTCTGTTCCCTCTGCAACTACAGAGTGCTTGAGGGCGTGGTCCCTCCAGACTTTATAGTGGTAGAGGGCGGGGTTAGGGTTAGGGTTAGGGTTAGGGTTAGGGTTAGGGTTAGGTGAAGAGGAAATCCAAGATCTAGGACCCTGAGGTCCCAGAAATGGCTGTGCACTGGCCTACTTTCTACTGACCACTAAAGGACACCACAGGCCCAGAAAGGAGAATGGTCACACCATAGAGAGATACATATATAATTATTAAATAAAAAAATAGAGGGCTAAAATCGCCAGGTTTCAAATCAAACGGGCTATGTTGCCGTGGTTTATACCGCCAAGGGTTTAATTTAATGAAAAAACTTTTGGTAGGTTTTAGTCAGATGTGGTGAGGGGCATATAACTCACGTCTGTATGGACATGAGGAGACGCTCGACGTCACAGTGGACGGAGAAAAAATTATTATATGTGGCTCTGCAACATCATCACCCACAACAATGATGGCGGCCATTTTAACCAACTCGACGCCTGTATGGGCTGAAGAGAAAATTTTCCAAAGCTCTGCTACATCACCCACCTTCAAAATGATGGCAGCTGTACTCATTTTTACGGTTTTTGTGTCATTCAGGCATATCTCGCGACGCGTTTCGAACTTTCCCAAGGTTCTCATCAGGCGAATTGGAATGACAACTGTCTCTGTTCCCTCTGCAACTACAGAGTGCTTGAGGGCGTGGTCCCTCCAGACTTTATAGTGGTAGAGGGCGGGGTGCCCCTCCCACTACTAAATACCTTTCAGCACTGTATGGTGCTTCATAAATAGTTTTTTCACTATCAATAAATTTTGTTTTTAATTTTAATATTTAATAATCATACACATACACTCACAGACATCACACACAATCCAATCCAGACGAAGGGCAATCCAAAAGCTCAGAGGCGGTGGCGCGGGCTTGGTTAGGTGAAGAGGAAATCCAAGATCTAGGACCCTGAGGTCCCAGAAATGGCTGTGCACTGGCCTACTTTCTACTGACCACTAAAGGACACCACAGGCCCAGAAAGGAGAATGGTCACACCATAGAGAGATACATATATAATTATTAAATAAAAAAATAGAGGGCTAAAATCGCCAGGTTTCAAATCAAACGGGCTATGTTGCCGTGGTTTATACCGCCAAGGGTTTAATTTAATGAAAAAACTTTTGGTAGGTTTTAGTCAGATGTGGTGAGGGGCATATAACTCACGTCTGTATGGACATGAGGAGACGCTCGACGTCACAGTGGACGGAGAAAAAATTATTATATGTGGCTCTGCAACATCATCACCCACAACAATGATGGCGGCCATTTTAACCAACTCGACGCCTGTATGGGCTGAAGAGAAAATTTTCCAAAGCTCTGCTACATCACCCACCTTCAAAATGATGGCAGCTGTACTCATTTTTACGGTTTTTGTGTCATTCAGGCATATCTCGCGACGCGTTTCGAACTTTCCCAAGGTTCTCATCAGGCGAATTGGAATGACAACTGTCTCTGTTCCCTCTGCAACTACAGAGTGCTTGAGGGCGTGGTCCCTCCAGACTTTATAGTGGTAGAGGGCGGGGTGCCCCTCCCACTACTAAATACCTTTCAGCACTGTATGGTGCTTCATAAATAGTTTTTTCACTATCAATAAATTTTGTTTTTAATTTTAATATTTGATAATCATACACATACACTCACAGACATCACACACAATCCAATCCAGACGAAGGGCAATCCAAAAGCTCAGAGGCGGTGGCGCGGGCTTGGTTAGGTGAAGAGGAAATCCAAGATCTAGGACCCTGAGGTCCCAGAAATGGCTGTGCACTGGCCTACTTTCTACTGACCACTAAAGGACACCACAGGCCCAGAAAGGAGAATGGTCACACCATAGAGAGATACATATATAATTATTAAATAAAAAAATAGAGGGCTAAAATCGCCAGGTTTCAAATCAAACGGGCTATGTTGCCGTGGTTTATACCGCCAAGGGTTTAATTTAATGAAAAAACTTTTGGTAGGTTTTAGTCAGATGTGGTGAGGGGCATATAACTCACGTCTGTATGGACATGAGGAGACGCTCGACGTCACAGTGGACGGAGAAAAAATTATTATATGTGGCTCTGCAACATCATCACCCACAACAATGATGGCGGCCATTTTAACCAACTCGACGCCTGTATGGGCTGAAGAGAAAATTTTCCAAAGCTCTGCTACATCACCCACCTTCAAAATGATGGCAGCTGTACTCATTTTTACGGTTTTTGTGTCATTCAGGCATATCTCGCGACGCGTTTCGAACTTTCCCAAGGTTCTCATCAGGCGAATTGGAATGACAACTGTCTCTGTTCCCTCTGCAACTACAGAGTGCTTGAGGGCGTGGTCCCTCCAGACTTTATAGTGGTAGAGGGCGGGGTGCCCCTCCCACTACTAAATACCTTTCAGCACTGTATGGTGCTTCATAAATAGTTTTTTCACTATCAATAAATTTTGTTTTTAATTTTAATATTTAATAATCATACACATACACTCACAGACATCACACACAATCCAATCCAGACGAAGGGCAATCCAAAAGCTCAGAGGCGGTGGCGCGGGCTTGGTTAGGTGAAGAGGAAATCCAAGATCTAGGACCCTGAGGTCCCAGAAATGGCTGTGCACTGGCCTACTTTCTACTGACCACTAAAGGACACCACAGGCCCAGAAAGGAGAATGGTCACACCATAGAGAGATACATATATAATTATTAAATAAAAAAATAGAGGGCTAAAATCGCCAGGTTTCAAATCAAACGGGCTATGTTGCCGTGGTTTATACCGCCAAGGGTTTAATTTAATGAAAAAACTTTTGGTAGGTTTTAGTCAGATGTGGTGAGGGGCATATAACTCACGTCTGTATGGACATGAGGAGACGCTCGACGTCACAGTGGACGGAGAAAAAATTATTATATGTGGCTCTGCAACATCATCACCCACAACAATGATGGCGGCCATTTTAACCAACTCGACGCCTGTATGGGCTGAAGAGAAAATTTTCCAAAGCTCTGCTACATCACCCACCTTCAAAATGATGGCAGCTGTACTCATTTTTACGGTTTTTGTGTCATTCAGGCATATCTCGCGACGCGTTTCGAACTTTCCCAAGGTTCTCATCAGGCGAATTGGAATGACAACTGTCTCTGTTCCCTCTGCAACTACAGAGTGCTTGAGGGCGTGGTCCCTCCAGACTTTATAGTGGTAGAGGGCGGGGTGCCCCTCCCACTACTAAATACCTTTCAGCACTGTATGGTGCTTCATAAATAGTTTTTTCACTATCAATAAATTTTGTTTTTAATTTTAATATTTAATAATCATACACATACACTCACAGACATCACACACAATCCAATCCAGACGAAGGGCAATCCAAAAGCTCAGAGGCGGTGGCGCGGGCTTGGTTAGGTGAAGAGGAAATCCAAGATCTAGGACCCTGAGGTCCCAGAAATGGCTGTGCACTGGCCTACTTTCTACTGACCACTAAAGGACACCACAGGCCCAGAAAGGAGAATGGTCACACCATAGAGAGATACATATATAATTATTAAATAAAAAAATAGAGGGCTAAAATCGCCAGGTTTCAAATCAAACGGGCTATGTTGCCGTGGTTTATACCGCCAAGGGTTTAATTTAATGAAAAAACTTTTGGTAGGTTTTAGTCAGATGTGGTGAGGGGCATATAACTCACGTCTGTATGGACATGAGGAGACGCTCGACGTCACAGTGGACGGAGAAAAAATTATTATATGTGGCTCTGCAACATCATCACCCACAACAATGATGGCGGCCATTTTAACCAACTCGACGCCTGTATGGGCTGAAGAGAAAATTTTCCAAAGCTCTGCTACATCACCCACCTTCAAAATGATGGCAGCTGTACTCATTTTTACGGTTTTTGTGTCATTCAGGCATATCTCGCGACGCGTTTCGAACTTTCCCAAGGTTCTCATCAGGCGAATTGGAATGACAACTGTCTCTGTTCCCTCTGCAACTACAGAGTGCTTGAGGGCGTGGTCCCTCCAGACTTTATAGTGGTAGAGGGCGGGGTGCCCCTCCCACTACTAAATACCTTTCAGCACTGTATGGTGCTTCATAAATAGTTTTTTCACTATCAATAAATTTTGTTTTTAATTTTAATATTTAATAATCATACACATACACTCACAGACATCACACACAATCCAATCCAGACGAAGGGCAATCCAAAAGCTCAGAGGCGGTGGCGCGGGCTTGGTTAGGTGAAGAGGAAATCCAAGATCTAGGACCCTGAGGTCCCAGAAATGGCTGTGCACTGGCCTACTTTCTACTGACCACTAAAGGACACCACAGGCCCAGAAAGGAGAATGGTCACACCATAGAGAGATACATATATAATTATTAAATAAAAAAATAGAGGGCTAAAATCGCCAGGTTTCAAATCAAACGGGCTATGTTGCCGTGGTTTATACCGCCAAGGGTTTAATTTAATGAAAAAACTTTTGGTAGGTTTTAGTCAGATGTGGTGAGGGGCATATAACTCACGTCTGTATGGACATGAGGAGACGCTCGACGTCACAGTGGACGGAGAAAAAATTATTATATGTGGCTCTGCAACATCATCACCCACAACAATGATGGCGGCCATTTTAACCAACTCGACGCCTGTATGGGCTGAAGAGAAAATTTTCCAAAGCTCTGCTACATCACCCACCTTCAAAATGATGGCAGCTGTACTCATTTTTACGGTTTTTGTGTCATTCAGGCATATCTCGCGACGCGTTTCGAACTTTCCCAAGGTTCTCATCAGGCGAATTGGAATGACAACTGTCTCTGTTCCCTCTGCAACTACAGAGTGCTTGAGGGCGTGGTCCCTCCAGACTTTATAGTGGTAGAGGGCGGGGTGCCCCTCCCACTACTAAATACCTTTCAGCACTGTATGGTGCTTCATAAATAGTTTTTTCACTATCAATAAATTTTGTTTTTAATTTTAATATTTAATAATCATACACATACACTCACAGACATCACACACAATCCAATCCAGACGAAGGGCAATCCAAAAGCTCAGAGGCGGTGGCGCGGGCTTGGTTAGGTGAAGAGGAAATCCAAGATCTAGGACCCTGAGGTCCCAGAAATGGCTGTGCACTGGCCTACTTTCTACTGACCACTAAAGGACACCACAGGCCCAGAAAGGAGAATGGTCACACCATAGAGAGATACATATATAATTATTAAATAAAAAAATAGAGGGCTAAAATCGCCAGGTTTCAAATCAAACGGGCTATGTTGCCGTGGTTTATACCGCCAAGGGTTTAATTTAATGAAAAAACTTTTGGTAGGTTTTAGTCAGATGTGGTGAGGGGCATATAACTCACGTCTGTATGGACATGAGGAGACGCTCGACGTCACAGTGGACGGAGAAAAAATTATTATATGTGGCTCTGCAACATCATCACCCACAACAATGATGGCGGCCATTTTAACCAACTCGACGCCTGTATGGGCTGAAGAGAAAATTTTCCAAAGCTCTGCTACATCACCCACCTTCAAAATGATGGCAGCTGTACTCATTTTTACGGTTTTTGTGTCATTCAGGCATATCTCGCGACGCGTTTCGAACTTTCCCAAGGTTCTCATCAGGCGAATTGGAATGACAACTGTCTCTGTTCCCTCTGCAACTACAGAGTGCTTGAGGGCGTGGTCCCTCCAGACTTTATAGTGGTAGAGGGCGGGGTGCCCCTCCCACTACTAAATACCTTTCAGCACTGTATGGTGCTTCATAAATAGTTTTTTCACTATCAATAAATTTTGTTTTTAATTTTAATATTTAATAATCATACACATACACTCACAGACATCACACACAATCCAATCCAGACGAAGGGCAATCCAAAAGCTCAGAGGCGGTGGCGCGGAATATTTAATAATCATACACATACACTCACAGACATCACACACAATCCAATCCAGACGAAGGGCAATCCAAAAGCTCAGAGGCGGTGGCGCGGTTAGGGTTAGGGTTAGGGTTAGGGTTAGGTGAAGAGGAAATCCAAGATCTAGGACCCTGAGGTCCCAGAAATGGCTGTGCACTGGCCTACTTTCTACTGACCACTAAAGGACACCACAGGCCCAGAAAGGAGAATGGTCACACCATAGAGAGATACATATATAATTATTAAATAAAAAAATAGAGGGCTAAAATCGCCAGGTTTCAAATCAAACGGGCTATGTTGCCGTGGTTTATACCGCCAAGGGTTTAATTTAATGAAAAAACTTTTGGTAGGTTTTAGTCAGATGTGGTGAGGGGCATATAACTCACGTCTGTATGGACATGAGGAGACGCTCGACGTCACAGTGGACGGAGAAAAAATTATATGTGGCTCTGCAACATCATCACCCACAACAATGATGGCGGCCATTTTAACCAACTCGACGCCTGTATGGGCTGAAGAGAAAATTTTCCAAAGCTCTGCTACATCACCCACCTTCAAAATGATGGCAGCTGTACTCATTTTTACGGTTTTTGTGTCATTCAGGCATATCTCGCGACGCGTTTCGAACTTTCCCAAGGTTCTCATCAGGCGAATTGGAATGACAACTGTCTCTGTTCCCTCTGCAACTACAGAGTGCTTGAGGGCGTGGTCCCTCCAGACTTTATAGTGGTAGAGGGCGGGGTGCCCCTCCCACTACTAAATACCTTTCAGCACTGTATGGTGCTTCATAAATAGTTTTTTCACTATCAATAAATTTTGTTTTTAATTTTAATATTTAATAATCATACACATACACTCACAGACATCACACACAATCCAATCCAGACGAAGGGCAATCCAAAAGCTCAGAGGCGGTGGCGCGGGCTTGGTTAGGTGAAGAGGAAATCCAAGATCTAGGACCCTGAGGTCCCAGAAATGGCTGTGCACTGGCCTACTTTCTACTGACCACTAAAGGACACCACAGGCCCAGAAAGGAGAATGGTCACACCATAGAGAGATACATATATAATTATTAAATAAAAAAATAGAGGGCTAAAATCGCCAGGTTTCAAATCAAACGGGCTATGTTGCCGTGGTTTATACCGCCAAGGGTTTAATTTAATGAAAAAACTTTTGGTAGGTTTTAGTCAGATGTGGTGAGGGGCATATAACTCACGTCTGTATGGACATGAGGAGACGCTCGACGTCACAGTGGACGGAGAAAAAATTATATGTGGCTCTGCAACATCATCACCCACAACAATGATGGCGGCCATTTTAACCAACTCGACGCCTGTATGGGCTGAAGAGAAAATTTTCCAAAGCTCTGCTACATCACCCACCTTCAAAATGATGGCAGCTGTACTCATTTTTACGGTTTTTGTGTCATTCAGGCATATCTCGCGACGCGTTTCGAACTTTCCCAAGGTTCTCATCAGGCGAATTGGAATGACAACTGTCTCTGTTCCCTCTGCAACTACAGAGTGCTTGAGGGCGTGGTCCCTCCAGACTTTATAGTGGTAGAGGGCGGGGTGCCCCTCCCACTACTAAATACCTTTCAGCACTGTATGGTGCTTCATAAATAGTTTTTTCACTATCAATAAATTTTGTTTTTAATTTTAATATTTAATAATCATACACATACACTCACAGACATCACACACAATCCAATCCAGACGAAGGGCAATCCAAAAGCTCAGAGGCGGTGGCGCGGGCTTGGTTAGGTGAAGAGGAAATCCAAGATCTAGGACCCTGAGGTCCCAGAAATGGCTGTGCACTGGCCTACTTTCTACTGACCACTAAAGGACACCACAGGCCCAGAAAGGAGAATGGTCACACCATAGAGAGATACATATATAATTATTAAATAAAAAAATAGAGGGCTAAAATCGCCAGGTTTCAAATCAAACGGGCTATGTTGCCGTGGTTTATACCGCCAAGGGTTTAATTTAATGAAAAAACTTTTGGTAGGTTTTAGTCAGATGTGGTGAGGGGCATATAACTCACGTCTGTATGGACATGAGGAGACGCTCGACGTCACAGTGGACGGAGAAAAAATTATATGTGGCTCTGCAACATCATCACCCACAACAATGATGGCGGCCATTTTAACCAACTCGACGCCTGTATGGGCTGAAGAGAAAATTTTCCAAAGCTCTGCTACATCACCCACCTTCAAAATGATGGCAGCTGTACTCATTTTTACGGTTTTTGTGTCATTCAGGCATATCTCGCGACGCGTTTCGAACTTTCCCAAGGTTCTCATCAGGCGAATTGGAATGACAACTGTCTCTGTTCCCTCTGCAACTACAGAGTGCTTGAGGGCGTGGTCCCTCCAGACTTTATAGTGGTAGAGGGCGGGGTGCCCCTCCCACTACTAAATACCTTTCAGCACTGTATGGTGCTTCATAAATAGTTTTTTCACTATCAATAAATTTTGTTTTTAATTTTAATATTTAATAATCATACACATACACTCACAGACATCACACACAATCCAATCCAGACGAAGGGCAATCCAAAAGCTCAGAGGCGGTGGCGCGGGCTTGGTTAGGTGAAGAGGAAATCCAAGATCTAGGACCCTGAGGTCCCAGAAATGGCTGTGCACTGGCCTACTTTCTACTGACCACTAAAGGACACCACAGGCCCAGAAAGGAGAATGGTCACACCATAGAGAGATACATATATAATTATTAAATAAAAAAATAGAGGGCTAAAATCGCCAGGTTTCAAATCAAACGGGCTATGTTGCCGTGGTTTATACCGCCAAGGGTTTAATTTAATGAAAAAACTTTTGGTAGGTTTTAGTCAGATGTGGTGAGGGGCATATAACTCACGTCTGTATGGACATGAGGAGACGCTCGACGTCACAGTGGACGGAGAAAAAATTATATGTGGCTCTGCAACATCATCACCCACAACAATGATGGCGGCCATTTTAACCAACTCGACGCCTGTATGGGCTGAAGAGAAAATTTTCCAAAGCTCTGCTACATCACCCACCTTCAAAATGATGGCAGCTGTACTCATTTTTACGGTTTTTGTGTCATTCAGGCATATCTCGCGACGCGTTTCGAACTTTCCCAAGGTTCTCATCAGGCGAATTGGAATGACAACTGTCTCTGTTCCCTCTGCAACTACAGAGTGCTTGAGGGCGTGGTCCCTCCAGACTTTATAGTGGTAGAGGGCGGGGTGCCCCTCCCACTACTAAATACCTTTCAGCACTGTATGGTGCTTCATAAATAGTTTTTTCACTATCAATAAATTTTGTTTTTAATTTTAATATTTAATAATCATACACATACACTCACAGACATCACACACAATCCAATCCAGACGAAGGGCAATCCAAAAGCTCAGAGGCGGTGGCGCGGGCTTGGTTAGGTGAAGAGGAAATCCAAGATCTAGGACCCTGAGGTCCCAGAAATGGCTGTGCACTGGCCTACTTTCTACTGACCACTAAAGGACACCACAGGCCCAGAAAGGAGAATGGTCACACCATAGAGAGATACATATATAATTATTAAATAAAAAAATAGAGGGCTAAAATCGCCAGGTTTCAAATCAAACGGGCTATGTTGCCGTGGTTTATACCGCCAAGGGTTTAATTTAATGAAAAAACTTTTGGTAGGTTTTAGTCAGATGTGGTGAGGGGCATATAACTCACGTCTGTATGGACATGAGGAGACGCTCGACGTCACAGTGGACGGAGAAAAAATTATATGTGGCTCTGCAACATCATCACCCACAACAATGATGGCGGCCATTTTAACCAACTCGACGCCTGTATGGGCTGAAGAGAAAATTTTCCAAAGCTCTGCTACATCACCCACCTTCAAAATGATGGCAGCTGTACTCATTTTTACGGTTTTTGTGTCATTCAGGCATATCTCGCGACGCGTTTCGAACTTTCCCAAGGTTCTCATCAGGCGAATTGGAATGACAACTGTCTCTGTTCCCTCTGCAACTACAGAGTGCTTGAGGGCGTGGTCCCTCCAGACTTTATAGTGGTAGAGGGCGGGGTGCCCCTCCCACTACTAAATACCTTTCAGCACTGTATGGTGCTTCATAAATAGTTTTTTCACTATCAATAAATTTTGTTTTTAATTTTAATATTTAATAATCATACACATACACTCACAGACATCACACACAATCCAATCCAGACGAAGGGCAATCCAAAAGCTCAGAGGCGGTGGCGCGGGCTTGGTTAGGTGAAGAGGAAATCCAAGATCTAGGACCCTGAGGTCCCAGAAATGGCTGTGCACTGGCCTACTTTCTACTGACCACTAAAGGACACCACAGGCCCAGAAAGGAGAATGGTCACACCATAGAGAGATACATATATAATTATTAAATAAAAAAATAGAGGGCTAAAATCGCCAGGTTTCAAATCAAACGGGCTATGTTGCCGTGGTTTATACCGCCAAGGGTTTAATTTAATGAAAAAACTTTTGGTAGGTTTTAGTCAGATGTGGTGAGGGGCATATAACTCACGTCTGTATGGACATGAGGAGACGCTCGACGTCACAGTGGACGGAGAAAAAATTATATGTGGCTCTGCAACATCATCACCCACAACAATGATGGCGGCCATTTTAACCAACTCGACGCCTGTATGGGCTGAAGAGAAAATTTTCCAAAGCTCTGCTACATCACCCACCTTCAAAATGATGGCAGCTGTACTCATTTTTACGGTTTTTGTGTCATTCAGGCATATCTCGCGACGCGTTTCGAACTTTCCCAAGGTTCTCATCAGGCGAATTGGAATGACAACTGTCTCTGTTCCCTCTGCAACTACAGAGTGCTTGAGGGCGTGGTCCCTCCAGACTTTATAGTGGTAGAGGGCGGGGTGCCCCTCCCACTACTAAATACCTTTCAGCACTGTATGGTGCTTCATAAATAGTTTTTTCACTATCAATAAATTTTGTTTTTAATTTTAATATTTAATAATCATACACATACACTCACAGACATCACACACAATCCAATCCAGACGAAGGGCAATCCAAAAGCTCAGAGGCGGTGGCGCGGGCTTGGTTAGGTGAAGAGGAAATCCAAGATCTAGGACCCTGAGGTCCCAGAAATGGCTGTGCACTGGCCTACTTTCTACTGACCACTAAAGGACACCACAGGCCCAGAAAGGAGAATGGTCACACCATAGAGAGATACATATATAATTATTAAATAAAAAAATAGAGGGCTAAAATCGCCAGGTTTCAAATCAAACGGGCTATGTTGCCGTGGTTTATACCGCCAAGGGTTTAATTTAATGAAAAAACTTTTGGTAGGTTTTAGTCAGATGTGGTGAGGGGCATATAACTCACGTCTGTATGGACATGAGGAGACGCTCGACGTCACAGTGGACGGAGAAAAAATTATATGTGGCTCTGCAACATCATCACCCACAACAATGATGGCGGCCATTTTAACCAACTCGACGCCTGTATGGGCTGAAGAGAAAATTTTCCAAAGCTCTGCTACATCACCCACCTTCAAAATGATGGCAGCTGTACTCATTTTTACGGTTTTTGTGTCATTCAGGCATATCTCGCGACGCGTTTCGAACTTTCCCAAGGTTCTCATCAGGCGAATTGGAATGACAACTGTCTCTGTTCCCTCTGCAACTACAGAGTGCTTGAGGGCGTGGTCCCTCCAGACTTTATAGTGGTAGAGGGCGGGGTGCCCCTCCCACTACTAAATACCTTTCAGCACTGTATGGTGCTTCATAAATAGTTTTTTCACTATCAATAAATTTTGTTTTTAATTTTAATATTTAATAATCATACACATACACTCACAGACATCACACACAATCCAATCCAGACGAAGGGCAATCCAAAAGCTCAGAGGCGGTGGCGCGGGCTTGGTTAGGTGAAGAGGAAATCCAAGATCTAGGACCCTGAGGTCCCAGAAATGGCTGTGCACTGGCCTACTTTCTACTGACCACTAAAGGACACCACAGGCCCAGAAAGGAGAATGGTCACACCATAGAGAGATACATATATAATTATTAAATAAAAAAATAGAGGGCTAAAATCGCCAGGTTTCAAATCAAACGGGCTATGTTGCCGTGGTTTATACCGCCAAGGGTTTAATTTAATGAAAAAACTTTTGGTAGGTTTTAGTCAGATGTGGTGAGGGGCATATAACTCACGTCTGTATGGACATGAGGAGACGCTCGACGTCACAGTGGACGGAGAAAAAATTATTATATGTGGCTCTGCAACATCATCACCCACAACAATGATGGCGGCCATTTTAACCAACTCGACGCCTGTATGGGCTGAAGAGAAAATTTTCCAAAGCTCTGCTACATCACCCACCTTCAAAATGATGGCAGCTGTACTCATTTTTACGGTTTTTGTGTCATTCAGGCATATCTCGCGACGCGTTTCGAACTTTCCCAAGGTTCTCATCAGGCGAATTGGAATGACAACTGTCTCTGTTCCCTCTGCAACTACAGAGTGCTTGAGGGCGTGGTCCCTCCAGACTTTATAGTGGTAGAGGGCGGGGTGCCCCTCCCACTACTAAATACCTTTCAGCACTGTATGGTGCTTCATAAATAGTTTTTTCACTATCAATAAATTTTGTTTTTAATTTTAATATTTAATAATCATACACATACACTCACAGACATCACACACAATCCAATCCAGACGAAGGGCAATCCAAAAGCTCAGAGGCGGTGGCGCGGGCTTGGTTAGGTGAAGAGGAAATCCAAGATCTAGGACCCTGAGGTCCCAGAAATGGCTGTGCACTGGCCTACTTTCTACTGACCACTAAAGGACACCACAGGCCCAGAAAGGAGAATGGTCACACCATAGAGAGATACATATATAATTATTAAATAAAAAAATAGAGGGCTAAAATCGCCAGGTTTCAAATCAAACGGGCTATGTTGCCGTGGTTTATACCGCCAAGGGTTTAATTTAATGAAAAAACTTTTGGTAGGTTTTAGTCAGATGTGGTGAGGGGCATATAACTCACGTCTGTATGGACATGAGGAGACGCTCGACGTCACAGTGGACGGAGAAAAAATTATTATATGTGGCTCTGCAACATCATCACCCACAACAATGATGGCGGCCATTTTAACCAACTCGACGCCTGTATGGGCTGAAGAGAAAATTTTCCAAAGCTCTGCTACATCACCCACCTTCAAAATGATGGCAGCTGTACTCATTTTTACGGTTTTTGTGTCATTCAGGCATATCTCGCGACGCGTTTCGAACTTTCCCAAGGTTCTCATCAGGCGAATTGGAATGACAACTGTCTCTGTTCCCTCTGCAACTACAGAGTGCTTGAGGGCGTGGTCCCTCCAGACTTTATAGTGGTAGAGGGCGGGGTGCCCCTCCCACTACTAAATACCTTTCAGCACTGTATGGTGCTTCATAAATAGTAAATAGTTTTTTCACTATCAATAAATTTTGTTTTAATTTTAATATTTAATAATCATACACATACACTCACAGACATCACACACAATCCAATCCAGACGAAGGGCAATCCAAAAGCTCAGAGGCGGTGGCGCGGGCTTGGTTAGGTGAAGAGGAAATCCAAGATCTAGGACCCTGAGGTCCCAGAAATGGCTGTGCACTGGCCTACTTTCTACTGACCACTAAAGGACACCACAGGCCCAGAAAGGAGAATGGTCACACCATAGAGAGATACATATATAATTATTAAATAAAAAAATAGAGGGCTAAAATCGCCAGGTTTCAAATCAAACGGGCTATGTTGCCGTGGTTTATACCGCCAAGGGTTTAATTTAATGAAAAAACTTTTGGTAGGTTTTAGTCAGATGTGGTGAGGGGCATATAACTCACGTCTGTATGGACATGAGGAGACGCTCGACGTCACAGTGGACGGAGAAAAAATTATATGTGGCTCTGCAACATCATCACCCACAACAATGATGGCGGCCATTTTAACCAACTCGACGCCTGTATGGGCTGAAGAGAAAATTTTCCAAAGCTCTGCTACATCACCCACCTTCAAAATGATGGCAGCTGTACTCATTTTTACGGTTTTTGTGTCATTCAGGCATATCTCGCGACGCGTTTCGAACTTTCCCAAGGTTCTCATCAGGCGAATTGGAATGACAACTGTCTCTGTTCCCTCTGCAACTACAGAGTGCTTGAGGGCGTGGTCCCTCCAGACTTTATAGTGGTAGAGGGCGGGGTGCCCCTCCCACTACTAAATACCTTTCAGCACTGTATGGTGCTTCATAAATAGTTTTTTCACTATCAATAAATTTTGTTTTTAATTTTAATATTTAATAATCATACACATACACTCACAGACATCACACACAATCCAATCCAGACGAAGGGCAATCCAAAAGCTCAGAGGCGGTGGCGCGGGCTTGGTTAGGTGAAGAGGAAATCCAAGATCTAGGACCCTGAGGTCCCAGAAATGGCTGTGCACTGGCCTACTTTCTACTGACCACTAAAGGACACCACAGGCCCAGAAAGGAGAATGGTCACACCATAGAGAGATACATATATAATTATTAAATAAAAAAATAGAGGGCTAAAATCGCCAGGTTTCAAATCAAACGGGCTATGTTGCCGTGGTTTATACCGCCAAGGGTTTAATTTAATGAAAAAACTTTTGGTAGGTTTTAGTCAGATGTGGTGAGGGGCATATAACTCACGTCTGTATGGACATGAGGAGACGCTCGACGTCACAGTGGACGGAGAAAAAATTATATGTGGCTCTGCAACATCATCACCCACAACAATGATGGCGGCCATTTTAACCAACTCGACGCCTGTATGGGCTGAAGAGAAAATTTTCCAAAGCTCTGCTACATCACCCACCTTCAAAATGATGGCAGCTGTACTCATTTTTACGGTTTTTGTGTCATTCAGGCATATCTCGCGACGCGTTTCGAACTTTCCCAAGGTTCTCATCAGGCGAATTGGAATGACAACTGTCTCTGTTCCCTCTGCAACTACAGAGTGCTTGAGGGCGTGGTCCCTCCAGACTTTATAGTGGTAGAGGGCGGGGTGCCCCTCCCACTACTAAATACCTTTCAGCACTGTATGGTGCTTCATAAATAGTTTTTTCACTATCAATAAATTTTGTTTTTAATTTTAATATTTAATAATCATACACATACACTCACAGACATCACACACAATCCAATCCAGACGAAGGGCAATCCAAAAGCTCAGAGGCGGTGGCGCGGGCTTGGTTAGGTGAAGAGGAAATCCAAGATCTAGGACCCTGAGGTCCCAGAAATGGCTGTGCACTGGCCTACTTTCTACTGACCACTAAAGGACACCACAGGCCCAGAAAGGAGAATGGTCACACCATAGAGAGATACATATATAATTATTAAATAAAAAAATAGAGGGCTAAAATCGCCAGGTTTCAAATCAAACGGGCTATGTTGCCGTGGTTTATACCGCCAAGGGTTTAATTTAATGAAAAAACTTTTGGTAGGTTTTAGTCAGATGTGGTGAGGGGCATATAACTCACGTCTGTATGGACATGAGGAGACGCTCGACGTCACAGTGGACGGAGAAAAAATTATATGTGGCTCTGCAACATCATCACCCACAACAATGATGGCGGCCATTTTAACCAACTCGACGCCTGTATGGGCTGAAGAGAAAATTTTCCAAAGCTCTGCTACATCACCCACCTTCAAAATGATGGCAGCTGTACTCATTTTTACGGTTTTTGTGTCATTCAGGCATATCTCGCGACGCGTTTCGAACTTTCCCAAGGTTCTCATCAGGCGAATTGGAATGACAACTGTCTCTGTTCCCTCTGCAACTACAGAGTGCTTGAGGGCGTGGTCCCTCCAGACTTTATAGTGGTAGAGGGCGGGGTGCCCCTCCCACTACTAAATACCTTTCAGCACTGTATGGTGCTTCATAAATAGTTTTTTCACTATCAATAAATTTTGTTTTTAATTTTAATATTTAATAATCATACACATACACTCACAGACATCACACACAATCCAATCCAGACGAAGGGCAATCCAAAAGCTCAGAGGCGGTGGCGCGGGCTTGGTTAGGTGAAGAGGAAATCCAAGATCTAGGACCCTGAGGTCCCAGAAATGGCTGTGCACTGGCCTACTTTCTACTGACCACTAAAGGACACCACAGGCCCAGAAAGGAGAATGGTCACACCATAGAGA